>NC_030686.2:3995365-4295365 GCF_000004195.4 Xenopus tropicalis
AGTAGCTCAGTCATGTGATCCAGACCAGGGGAACATGTTGTATTTGTCGCATTTTGAGGCGCAGGAGTTGCATGAATGATGCGCGGGTTCTTAGACAAACCTCGACCAAACCTTGAATTTTTTCCCCTTATTTCACGTTTCTCAACTCGTTCTGTTTATCTCCGGCCAATAAAACAGGCCCAGATGGGTTAAAGCGTTTGCTGTGGAGGCAGCCGGCCTACTCTGGGAGGCAGATCTCTGTTAGACTCCTAGGGAAGCGCTGAGGGTTCTGTATGATCCCAGTAACTGGGACGAGCTGCTTGCACTCTATATAACCTCCTTCCCACCCATGGGTGTCTCTCCCTCAGGCATTAGTCCCCCCCTTGCTGGGAAATAGCGCAGATCCCCCGGGGTATTTAGTAGGAGCCTGGGGAGATGCTGCTGCTCAGTGGCCCCCGAGGATTAGTCTATAGAGAATCAGCTCCTGCTCCCACTCTCCTACCAGTAATCTCCCCCCTCTCCTGCTCCCACTCTCCTACCAGTAATCTCCCCCCTCTCCTGCTCCCACTCACCTACCAGTAATCTCCCCCCTCTCCTGCTCCCACTCACCTACCAGTAATCTCCCCCCTCTCCTGCTCCCTCTCACCTACCAGTAATCTCCCCCCTCTCCTGCTCCCACTCACCTACCAGTAATCTCCCCCCTCTCCTGCTCCCACTCACCTACCAGTAATCTCCCCCCTCTCCTGCTCCCACTTACCTACCAGTTATCTCCCCCCTCTCCTGCTCCCACTCACCTACCAGTAATCTCCCCCCTCTCCTGCTCGCACTCACCTACCAGTAATCTCCCCCTCTCCTGCTCCCACTCTCCTACCAGTAATCTCCCCCCTCTCCTGCTCCCACTTACCTACCAGTTATCTCCCCCCTCTCCTGCTCCCACTCACCTACCAGTAATCTCCCCCCTCTCCTGCTCCCACTTACCTACCAGTTATCTCCCCCCTCTCCTGCTCCCACTCACCTACCAGTAATCTCCCCCCTCTCCTGCTCGCACTCACCTACCAGTTATCTCCCCCTCTCCTGCTCCCACTCACCTACCAGTAATCTCCCCCCTCTCCTGCTCGCACTCACCTACCAGTAATCTCCCCCCTCTCCTGCTCCCACTCACCTACCAGTAATCTCCCCCCTCTCCTGCTCGCACTCACCTACCAGTAATCTCCCCCCTCTCCTGCTCCCACTCACCTACCAGTAATCTCCCCCCTCTCCTGCTCCCACTCACCTACCAGTAATCTCCCCCCTCTCCTGCTCCCACTCACCTACCAGTAATCTCCCCCCTCTCCTGCTCCCACTCACCTACCAGTAATCTCCCCCCTCTCCTGCTCCCACTCACCTACCAGTAATCTCCCCCCTCTCCTGCTCCCACTCTCCTACCAGTAATCTCCCCCCTCTCCTGCTCCCACTCACCTACCAGTAATCTCCCCCTCTCCTGCTCCCACTCACCTACCAGTAATCTCCCCCCTCTCCTGATCCCACTCACCTACCAGTAATCTCCCCCTCTCCTGCTCGCACTCACCTACCAGTAATCTCCCCCCTCTCCTGCTCCCACTCACCTACCAGTAATCTCCCCCCTCTCCTGCTCCCACTCTCCTACCAGTTATCTCCCCCCTCTCCTGATCCCACTCACCTACCAGTAATCTCCCCCCTCTCCTGCTCCCACTCACCTACCAGTAATCTCCCCCCTCTCCTGATCCCACTCACCTACCAGTAATCTCCCCCCTCTCCTGCTCCCACTCTCCTACCAGTTATCTCCCCCCTCTCCTGATCCCACTCACCTACCAGTAATCTCCCCCCTCTCCTGCTCCCACTCACCTACCAGTAATCTCCCCCCTCTCCTGATCCCACTCACCTACCAGTAATCTCCCCCCTCTCCTGCTCCCACTCACCTACCAGTAATCTCCCCCCTCTCTCCTGCTCCCACTCACCTACCAGTAATCTCCCCCTCTCCTGCTCCCACTCTCCTACCAGTTATCTCCCCCCTCTCCTGATCCCACTCACCTACCAGTAATCTCCCCCCTCTCCTGCTCCCACTCACCTACCAGTAATCTCCCCCCTCTCCTGATCCCACACCTCACCCCAAAGTGCCCCCTTCCCCCAATCCCCCCATACACTCTTCTTCATCCTTGTTTTCACCTTAGATTTCCTGCTCCCCAAACACTCTCTCCTCCTCCTTCTCACCCAAGTCATGCCCCGCCTCCTCTCTTTAGCCCCTCCCTTAATTCCATCCTCTGTTCCTTTCCTTCTCATTTAAGTGTAAAGGACTGAAATTAGTTGAGTCTCTTGTGCCCTAAAGATGATATTGTGCCACTTTAGCTCAGAACTGCTCTGTGCCATCCTCTACTCACTATTACCCCAAAATATCCCTTATTTCCCCTTTAGTGCTTCTAGCTAAGCTCCTCCTCCTTCTATAAACCCAATGATGCTCCTCCTTGTCCCTTTATATCCTGTAACTATTCTCCCCTCCATTAGTACAGTAATGTAGCTCCTCCTCCCTCTATACCACAAATGTGCCCCTCCCCCCTGGAATTCCTATAATAATGTTCCTCCTGTTCCCTCCCGCCATGATTCTCCATATTTTGTAAATTTTTAATAAACAACATAAAAACATTGCTGGTTACTCCTCCCTAAAGCCATGCTTTTCCCTCCTTCCCTGCTAACTCCTCCTCCTTCCAGCCACGATTTCCCTCCTTCCCTGCTAGCTCCTCCTCCCTCCAGTCATGCTTTTCCCTCCTTTTCTGCTAGCTCCTCCTCCCTCCAGTCATGCTTTTCCCTCCTTTTCTGCTAGCTCCTCCTCCCTCCAGTCATGCTTTTCCCTCCTTTTCTGCTAACTCCTCCCCCTCCAGTCATGCTTTTCCCTCCTTTTCTGCTGACTCCTCCTCCCTCCAGTCATGCTTTTCCCTCCTTTTCTGCTAGCTCCTCCTCCCTCCAGTCATGCTTTTCCCTCCTTTTCTGCTAACTCCTCCCCCTCCAGTCATGCTTTTCCCTCCTTTTTTGCTAACTCCTCCCCCTCCAGTCATGCTTTCCCCTCCTTTTCTGCTAGCTCCTCCTCCCTCAAGCAAATTCCTACCAATAATGCTCCTACCTCCTAATCTCTCCCCATTGGCTTCAGATAAGCCCCCCTCCTTCCCTGCTAACTCCTCCTCCCCACAGCCATGATTTCCCTCCTTTTCTGCTGACTCCTCCTCCCTCCAGTCATGCTTTTCCCTCCTTTTCTGCTGACTCCTCCTCCCTCCAGTCATGCTTTTCCCTCCTTTTCTGCTGACTCCTCCTCCCTCCAGTCATGCTTTTCCCTCCTTTTCTGCTGACTCCTCCTCCTCCAGTCATGCTTTTCCCTCCTTTTCTGCTGACTCCTCCTCCCTCCAGTCATGCTTTTCCCTCCTTTTCTGCTGACTCCTCCTCCCTCCAGTCATGCTTTTCCCTCCTTTTCTGCTGACTCCTCCTCCCTCCAGTCATGCTTTTCCCTCCTTTTCTGCTGACTCCTCCTCCCTCCAGTCATGCTTTTCCCTCCTTTTCTGCTGAATCCTCCTCCCTCCAGTCATGCTTTTCCCTCCTTTTCTGCTGACTCCTCCCCCCTCCAGTCATGCTTTCCCCTCCTTTTCTGCTGACTCCTCCCCCCTCCAGTCATGCATTTCCCTCCTTCCCTGCTAACTCCTCCCCCTCCAGCAAATTCCTACCAATAATGCTCCTGCCTCCTAATCTCTCCCCATTGGCTTCAGATAGGCCCCTCCTTCCCTGCCAGACTCTCCTTTCTCTCTCCCTTCCAACCAAGCTAAGCCCCTCCCTATCCATAATATCTCACCCCCACTAGTATATATACCTCCCATAATTCCATATTATAGCTGTTTATGCCTTTTTTCTATATTACTTTATTTTGCTGTAGACCCGCCCCCTCACTTTTCCCTCCCCCCTCGTACCCATTTTTTATCATTTCCCCTTTTCCTGTGGCCCCGCCCCCTCCTAACTTTATTGCCCCCCCCCTGCACTTTCGCGGTGCCAATGCAGGCTGCAGTACCCCCAGTCTCCGCCAGGCGTGCTGTACAGCATAGAGCGGCTGCAGCTCAGTCGGCGCACTGTGAGGGGCGTGGTTTCGCAAGCCTTTTGGGCGGGAAAGCCTGTGTAAGCTCCTGTAATGGGCGGTGCTCCCCTTCGGTTCGTAGGGAATGGGGGCGGGGCTGAACCCTTCCCGCAGAGCCAGGAGGCGGGGCCCAGCTGTCATTCAGCCGAGGGAGAGGCGGGCCCTGGGTGCGCAATGCTGGGGGGCGGTGCCGAGCTGTCAGTCAGGGCGGAGGGGGCGGGGCCGGGGAGCGCTGAGCTGGTGCTGCTGCAGCCCATTCACCTGCGGCTCAGAGCGGGGGAGAGATCGGGCGGACAGTGGCAGCGCCCGGGGGCAGTGGAGCCTCGTACCGGCACCGGGACACCCAGGGAGATACGAGCCGGGGGTGGGGGGACCCAGACCGGTAGCAGCATGACTGGGGGACCGGGGAGCACCCCATTATTCCTACTGGCACTGAGTGGAGCTTTAAGCGGAGCGCGGAGCCGGGCATTGGGGGTAAGTCTGTCTGTCTGGGGGTATTATTGCTGTATCTCACCCCCTGGGGTATCTTGGTACTGGGTCTCACCCACTGGGGTATCTTGGTACTGGGTCTCACCCCCTGGGGTATCTTGGTACTGGGTCTCACCCCCTGGGGTATATTGGTACTGGGTCTCACCCACTGGGGTATCTTGGTACTGGGTCTCACCCACTGGGGTATCTTGGTACTGGGTCTCACCCACTGGGGTATCTTGGTACTGGGTCTCACCCCCTGGGGTATATTGGTACTGGGTCTCACCCACTGGGGTATCTTGGTACTGGGTCTCACCCACTGGGGTATCTTGGTACTGGGTCTCACCCACTGGGGTATCTTGGTACTGGGTCTCACCCACTGGGGTATCTTGGTACTGGGTCTCACCCACTGGGGTATCTTGGTACTGGTCTCACCCCCTGGGGTATATTGGTACTGGGTCTCACCCACTGGGGTATCTTGGTACTGGGTCTCACCCACTGGGGTATCTTGGTACTGGGTCTCACCCCTGGGGTATATTGGTACTGGGTCTCACCCACTGGGGTATCTTGGTACTGGGTCTCACCCCTGGGGTATATTGGTACTGGGTCTCACCCCCTGGGGTATCTTGGTACTGGGTCTCACCCACTGGGGTATCTTGGTACTGGGTCTCACCCACTGGGGTATCTTGGTACTGGGTCTCACCCACTGGGGTATCTTGGTACTGGGTCTCACCCCCTGGGGTATATTGGCTGGTCCACCCTGGGTTCGGTACGGTCACCCACTGGGGTATCTTGGTACTGGGTCTCACCCACTGGGGTATCTTGGTACTGGGTCTCACCCACTGGGGTATCTTGGTACTGGGTCTCACCCACTGGGGTATCTTGGTACTGGGTCTCACCCACTGGGGTATCTTGGTACTGGGTCTCACCCCCTGGGGTATATTGGTACTGGGTCTCACCCACTGGGGTATCTTGGTACTGGGTCTCACCCCCTGGGGTATATTGGTACTGGGTCTCACCCACTGGGGTATCTTGGTACTGGGTCTCACCCACTGGGGTATCTTGGTACTGGGTCTCACCCACTGGGGTATCTTGGTACCGGGTCTCACCCACTGGGCTCTATTGGTACCGGGTCTCACCCACTAAACTGATACCGGGTCTCACCCACTGGGCTCTATTGGTACCGGGTCTCACCCATTAAACTGATACCGGGTCTCACCCACTGGGCTCTATTGGTACCGGGTCTCACCCACTAAACTGATACCGGGTCTCACCCATTAAACTGATACCGGGTCTCACCCACTGGGCTCTATTGGTACCGGGTCTCACCCATTAAACTGATACCGGGTCTCACCCACTGGGCTCAACTGATACCGGGTCTCACCCATTAAACTGATACCGGGTCTCACCCACTGGGCTCAACTGATACCGGGTCTCACCCATTAAACTGATACTGGGTCTCACCCACTGGGCTCTATTGGTACCGGGTCTCACCCACTAAACTGATACCGGGTATCACCCACTGGGCTCTATTGGTACTGGGTCTCACCCACTGGGGTGTATTGGTACTGTGTATCACTTACTGGGGTATAGTGGTACTGTGTTTTTCCCACTGGGGTGTATTGGTTCTGGATATTACTCTCTGGGCTGTATTGGTTCTAAGTGTCACCCAATGAGGTGTATTGCTACTGGTTATCCCTCACTGGGGGATACTGGTACTGGGTCTGACTTACTGGGCTGTATTGGGAGTGGGTATCACCCAACTGAATTGTACCATTGTAACCATTGAATTGTATTGGTAGACGGTATCACCCAGTGGGTATGGGGGTACCGAGCATCACCCACAGCGAGTATAGTACTAAGTGTCATATAGTGATCCTGAGTATCTCCCATTGGGCTGGGGACGGAGAGTTCAGCCCATTATAAAGAGTAGGGGGTATGTGCCCGCTCTGTAGCAGTGTATGAGTAGGGGGTATGTGCCCGCTCTGTAGCAGTGTATGAGTAGGGGGTATGTGCCCGCTCTGTAGCAGTGTATGAGTAGGGGGTATGTGCCCGCTCTGTAGCAGTGTATGAGTAGGGGGTATGTGCCCGCTCTGTAGCAGTGTATGAGTAGGGGGTATGTGCCCGCTCTGTAGCAGTGTATGAGTAGGGGGTATGTGCCCGCTCTGTAGCAGTGTATGAGTAGGGGGTATGTGCCCGCTCTGTAGCAGTGTATGAGTAGGGGGTATGTGCCCGCTCTGTAGCAGTGTATGAGTAGGGGGTATGTGCCCGCTCTGTAGCAGTGTATGAGTAGGGGGTATGTGCCCGCTCTGTAGCAGTGTATGAGTAGGGGGTATGTGCCCGTTCTGTAGCAGTGTATGAGTAGGGGGTATGTGCCCGTTCTGTAGCAGTGTATGAGTAGGGGGTATGTGCCCGTTCTGTAGCAGTGTATGAGTAGGGGGTATGTGCCCGCTCTGTAGCAGTGTATGAGTAGGGGGTATGTGCCCGCTCTGTAGCAGTGTATGAGTAGGGGGTATGTGCCCGCTCTGTAGCAGTGTATGAGTAGGGGGTATGTGCCCACTCTGTAGCAGTGTATGAGTAGGGGGTATGTGCCCGTTCTGTAGCAGTGTATGAGTAGGGGGTATGTGCCCGCTCTGTAGCAGTGTATGAGTAGGGGGTATGTGCCCGTTCTGTAGCAGTGTATGAGTAGGGGGTATGTGCCCGTTCTGTAGCAGTGTATGAGTAGGGGTATGTGCCCGCTCTGTAGCAGTGTATGAGTAGGGGGTATGTGCCCGCTCTGTAGCAGTGTATGAGTAGGGGGTATGTGCCCGCTCTGTAGCAGTGTATGAGTAGGGGGTATGTGCCCGCTCTGTAGCAGTGTATGAGTAGGGGGTATGTGCCCGTTCTGTAGCAGTGTATGAGTAGGGGGTATGTGCCCGCTCTGTAGCAGTGTATGAGTAGGGGGTATGTGCCCGCTCTGTAGCAGTGTATGAGTAGGGGGTATGTGCCCGCTCTGTAGCAGTGTATGAGTAGGGGGTATGTGCCCGCTCTGTAGCAGTGTATGAGTAGGGGGTATGTGCCCGTTCTGTAGCAGTGTATGAGTAGGGGGTATGTGCCCGCTCTGTAGCAGTGTATGAGTAGGGGGTATGTGCCCGCTCTGTAGCAGTGTATGAGTAGGTATCTGGCATCTCCGGCAGCGCCACATTGTATCCGGTCTCCTCTGTGTGTAGGTTCATCTCACCGGGGCCTGAAGCACTGCAGGTTCCCCCCAACGCTACATTGTACCTGGATACTTCCAGCTCCGTGTCACCGGCATCTGCAGTGCAACACACCCCTACTGGTGCCTTATTGTGCCACGATACCCCCCATCTACACAGTAAGGATACTGGGTACCCCTGGAACTATAGCGGGGTGACTGTTACCCCAATGTTTCTATATATCTGTAACCTTGTTATGGGCTAAGGGGGCCCAGCCTGAAGGCCAGTTAGGGGGGGATTTGGGGTGAGTGCTTATTTGTGCCCTGGGTACCCCTGGAACTATAGCAGGGTGACTGTTACCCCAATGTTTCTATATATCTGTAACCTTGTTATGGGCTAAGGGGGCCCAGCCTGAAGGCCAGTTAGGGGGGGATTTGGGGTGAGTGCTTATTTGTGCCCTGGGTACCCCTGGAACTATAGCGGGGTGACTGTTACCCCAATGTTTCTATATATCTGTAACCTTGTTATGGGCTAAGGGGGCCCAGCCTGAAGGCCAGTTAGGGGGGGATTTGGGGTGAGTGCTTATTTGTGCCCTGGGTACCCCTGGAACTATAGCGGGGTGACTGTTACCCCAATGTTTCTATATATCTGTAACCTTGTTATGGGCTAAGGGGGCCCAGCCTGAAGGCCAGTTAGGGGGGGATTTGGGGTGAGTGCTTATTTGTGCCCTGGGTACCCCTGGAACTATAGCAGGGTGACTGTTACCCCAATGTTTCTATATATCTGTAACCTTGTTATGTGCAGGATTCTAGCGGAATTAGAATGACAGTCAGGCACATGAGGAGTTAATTGTATTTACGTACCTGTTAGAGTGAATTTATGTTGCCGAGAATATAAAGACACAGCCACTTAAATAGAGTGAACGCTCTGGCAAAGGACAGGTTAATCTTTTACTGTCTCCCACCTCCCCTCAGTTAACCCCCTCACCAGACAATTGTATTTGTCATACCCACAATGGGTTAATGTTCCTAATGTGTATGGAGAAGTTACCAAGTGGAGTAGGGGCTTTTTGAAATGGGGGGGGGGTTATGAAGAGCTGGGGCTTTAGGTCATGGGGGGGGGGTTTGGGGTGGGGCCTGGGGGGGCGGCACGGTCCGGTTCCCCAAGTGACAGATAAATATTGTACCATTTAGTAAATGAAAGGGAGGCTGAATACTTGGCTACAGCTTTAATGCACTTCCAGCCGCCTCCGCATTCATTGCCAATATTGGTATATTCCTGTTTCATTTCACCCAGAATGGGTAAAAAAAAAAAAAAACCCTCAAACCCAGCACCTATACAACCAATGTGCTGCCAGGCTCGTTAGCAGCTAATTGGGATCCATATTGCGTTGCTGCTGAGGAGTCGGTACAGGCTGCAGCGTAGATCAACTGCCGCGTAGGATGTGGATTTATAAGGATTTTGAATGGGGTGAGAAGGATAAAATGTATTTAGTATTTATTTTCCAGTCTTACTTATCAATATCAGCTGATGGTGCACAACTCCCAGCACCTTCTCCCGGGGGGTCCTTAGAGCCGGAACTCTAAGGACCTATTACCCCCCCCCCCCCAGTGATCTAAACTGTCTCAGCCCTTCCCACTCCTATGGTGCTGGGAGTTATGGCACATTGGTACACAACTCCCAGCACCTTCTGCTGGAGCTCCAATCAAATCCCGTCTTTATACTAAACCCATTATCCCCCCCCAGTGATCTAAACTGTCTCAGCCCTTTGGTGCACAACTCCCAGCACCTTCTGCCGGGGGGGTGGTTACTAGAACCGGCACTTGAATCAAATCCCATCTTTCTGCTTAACCCATTCCACCCCCGTGATCTAAACTGTCTCGCCCCTTCCCACTCCTATGGTGCTGGGAGTTATGGCACATTGGTACACAACTCCCAGCACCTTCTGCCGGGGGGGGGGGGTTACTAGAGCCGGAGCTCGAATCAAATCCCGTCTTTCTGCAAAACCCATTGTCCCCCCTTCCCACCCCCCGGGGGTGCCAGTGACCCCGCCACAAGGGCAACTTTACACAAAGATCCCCAATTGCCCCTTTATTCACTGAATTAGGGGTAAATCCATGTCTGAGCGAGCGGAAGCCTCTGTCGCACATAAGAGAAGGGGGAAAACACACAGAAACGGGGGGAAGGTTCAGGCGAGAGAATCTGCCCCAGAGGATCCCCCGACTGCCATTGGTTCAAGCACCCACTTACCCACCCGCCCTTTGTTCCCGGGTAAATACGCTTTAATGAGAACCCTCTCTCTCTGTCTCTCTCTGTCTCTCTCTGTCTCTCTGTCTCTCTCATTCTCTCTCTGTCTCTCTCATTCTCTCTCTGTCTCTCTCATTCTCTCTCTGTCTCTCTCTGTCTCTCTGTCTCTCTCATTCTCTCTCTGTCTCTCTCATTCTCTCTCTGTCTCTCTCGCTGGATATAATTGGCCACAGATTTGCATCCAAGTATAAAAGGAAATGCATTTTCCAACTGCCCCTGTATAGAGCCGGCTATTTGCTGCTACACCCTGCACCCATGGGTGCTCAGTGCTCCCATCCCTTTGTATTATAGCAGGCACCACTCGCTGCACGGCTAATACAGTGTTTAATAGTCATGACAGTAGAGCTTACTATCTAGTGCCATGCCAGCCTAATGTATGTGCCACTATACACACGTGTTGGGCGCCCAATCTGCCTTGGGAAATCTACCCTATTGATCCCTCTAGAAAGAGACGGTCGGTGTCCCAGCGAATGAAAACTCTCCCTTTTTCCTCATCATCTCACACAGCAGCCGCAGCGCAACACATCTACATTTACCTACTGGGAACCATCAGCCTTCCAGCTCCTAAACCAGTATCGGATGCCAAATGGGCTTGATAATTCCCTTTGTACAGATATGGGACCCATTATCCAGAAAGCTCCGAATTAAAGAAAGCCCATCTCCTATACACTCCATTATAAGCAATTAAGTCTAATTTTTAAAAAATGATTTAAGGCACGAAGATACAATTTATGTAAAGATCCCTTAACCAGAACATTCTGGATAACGGGTCCCCTACCTGTACAAACTGTAGGGTGGGAGTTTCTTTTGTTTGAATAAAATGATTTGTAGGACAGTATACTGTAATGCTGATAAATGCTGCAGAGCATCTCGGCATAATGGGTCCATTGCTATTGAGAGGAAATGAATATAGTATAGGAATGGGATCTCTTATCCAGAACTCTCCTATCCACGGTGCTAGGGATTTGCTTTATTTCTGGAATAATGAGACGGAACCTTGTACTTGTCCTTATTGGTGGGAAACAATCCTGTTGGGTCTTTGTATCATTCTTAGTGGTTGCTCCATATTCCAGAAAGGCCCCGTATCCAGAAAACCCTGAGCATTCTGCATAACAGATCCAACGCCAGTATTTGATCGTCCTTGGATTAACGGTGCCGGAATCTGTTCCCAGCCAAGCGACCCGTATCTATGTGCCTTTGGGGCACGCAGAGGGTTAACCCTTTGTACGCCAGGAGGGAATGAGCTACTGTGCGTCACTTGACGTCTCCTTAGTGATTCTTTGTGCCTTTGGGAAGGACTTTATTCCTGACCCGGGAAGCTCAGAATCCAGTCTTGGTGACAATTAAAGGGGAAATCATGCTCTAAATCTAGCGCCATTGTTTTACAGTCTAACCCTGAAACATAAAATCGGTAATTGAGTGTTAAAGGGGAAATAAAGCCTAAAGAAGTAGGGCAGAATACATTATACATTATATTTTGGGCTTCTGTAACGGCCCAAGGCAACCCCAGGCCCCCAAAGATGCCCCCTAGCAGCCCCCCAACTTCTATTCTGCTGATTTGTCAGTTACTGAGCTTAGGGACCCACTCACAATATACTGTATATATACAGAAACAGTTATACAGTAACTATCATACCCCCAATGAGGCCACCGAGGAATGAGAAGGTCACCCTTAGTAATATAGTAGGTAAAAATTCTGCTGATTATGCCCGAAATAATAATGAGATTCCAGATAATAGATCCCATACCTTTAGTGGAATATAAATGTATAAATGGGTAATTAGCTTCGATATCCTTGTCCCAGATGCAGTGTTCACCTGTACTATATATCCTTCTGCTGCTGCTGCTTAGCATTGCTATATGTTATAATGGGTTCCTAATGATGTCACTTGTGTCACATGACTAGTGCACTATAAGAAGCAATGAGCCCCAGGATACTGCATGCTAGGGTATGTACAGTCCTATTGGGTTTATTTAATGGTTAAATGATTCCCTTTTCTCTGTAATAATAAAACAGTACCTGTACTTGATCCCAACTAAGATATAATTACCCCTTATTGGGGGCAGAACAGCCCTATTGGGTTTATTTAATGGTTAAATGATTCCCTTTTCTCTGTAATAATAAAACAGTACCTGTACTTGATCCCAACTAAGATATAATTACCCCTTATTGGGGCAGAACAGCCCTATTGGGTTTATTTAATTAATTATTTAATAAACAGGACCCCTACCTGAATTACCAATTCTAAGCATCTTTTCAATTGGTCTTTATTATTTATTCTTTATAGTTTTTGAATTATTTCCCTTCTTCTTCTGACTCTTTCCAGCTTCCAAATGGGGGTCACTGACCCCGGCAGCCAAAAAAAACCTATAACTCTGTGAGGCTCCACTTTTACTATTACTGTTACTTTTTATAACTCTTTTTTTCTATTCAAGTCGTCTCCTATTCATATACCCTCCTCTTATTCAAACTGCATCCTGGTCGCTAAGGAAATTTGGACCCTAGCAACCAGATAGCTGCTGAAGAAAAAGTGAAAAAACTGAAAAACAACAAATAATAAAAAATGAAGACCAATTGCAAACTGTCTCAGAATATCACTCTCTACATCATACTAAAAGTTAACTCAAAGGTTTGCCAACAACGTAGCCTTTATTGGCTTCCTCTGGTTGCTATGGGTTACTAGACCCCGTGCAAACTTTGTGACTTGTCCTATTTCACCCCTGTGTCTTGTTAAAATTCTATTCAGCGATTCGCTCCGTTGAGCAAAGGGAACACAATACCCCCCCCGCTTGCCGCTGCCAATCATCCGTCGCTTTCTATGATTTCGGATTCTCAGTAAAACGCGTTGGGCCCTCGAATATCTTGTTTGATTTGGGAATCTCACCGCTCGCTCATCAGGCGAGTCCCTTTGATCAGCGGCAGAAGTGACAATGTTACACATTTGCTAAGTGTCGATCACAAGCTGACGTTTGCCCTTTGATGTTCTGCCTACAGGCGTACGATGGGAACGCGTCCGTATCCCGCGCCTGCACTCCGGGCTTCTCCGCGGAAGGTTACACCGCGCTCGTGTCGCCCAATATCATGGAAGGACAGAAACTGCTCAAAGGTACGTCTGGGTCTTTGCACCAATTATGTTTTATGATTCATTTGATAAAGGTGATTTGTTGGGTTACAGGTATTTGTATTATGCCGTTGTTCATTCGCCCGTATGCGTCACATGGTTTTACTTAAAAAAAAAAATGGACCTTAGGGGCTTTAGTACAGACTTTGGGTCAATCAGAATTGCATTTGGTTGTTATTTGGTACAGATATCGGACCCGTTATCCGGAAAGCTCTGAATTACTGGTTAAATGATTCCCTTTTCTCTGTAATAATAAAACAGTACCTGTACTTGATCCCAACTAAGATATAATTACCCCTTATTGGGGGCAGAACAGCCCTATTGGGTTTATTTCATGGTTAAATGATTCCCTTTTCTCTGTAATAATAAAACAGTACCTGTACTTGATCCCAACTAAGATATAATTACCCCTTATTGGGGGCAGAACAGCCCTATTGGGTTTATTTCATGGTTAAATGATTCCCTTTTCTCTGTAATAATAAAACAGTAACTGTACTTGATCCCAACTAAGATATAATTACCCCTTATTGGGGGCAGAACAGCCCTATTGGGTTTATTTAATGGTTAAATGATTCCCTTTTCTCTGTAATAATAAAACAGTACCTGTACTTGATCCCAACTAAGATATAATTACCCCTTATTGGGGCAGAACAGCCCTATTGGGTTTATTTCATGGTTAAATGATTCCCTTTTCTCTGTAATAATAAAACAGTACCTGTACTTGATCCCAACTAAGATATAATTACCCCTTATTGGGGGCAGAACAGCCCTATTGGGTTTATTTCATGGTTAAATGATTCCCTTTTCTCTGTAATAATAAAACAGTACCTGTACTTGATCCCAACTAAGATATAATTACCCCTTATTGGGGCAGAACAGCCCTATTGGGTTTATTTCATGGTTAAATGATTCCCTTTTCTCTGTAATAATAAAACAGTAACTGTACTTGATCCCAACTAAGATATAATTAGCCCTTATTGGGGGCAGAACAGCCCTATTGGGTTTATTTAATGGTTAAATGATTCCCTTTTCTCTGTAATAATAAAACAGTACCTGTACTTGATCCCAACTAAGATATAATTACCCCTTATTGGGGCAGAACAGCCCTATTGGGTTTATTTCATGGTTAAATGATTCCCTTTTCTCTGTAATAATAAAACAGTACCTGTACTTGATCCCAACTAAGATATAATTACCCCTTATTGGGGGCAGAACAGCCCTATTGGGTTTATTTAATGGTTAAATGATTCCCTTTTCTCTGTAATAATAAAACAGTACCTGTACTTGATCCCAACTAAGATATAATTACCCCTTATTGGGGGCAGAACAGCCCTATTGGGTTTATTTCATGGTTAAATGATTTCTTAGTAGACTTAAGGTATGGGGATCCAAATTACAGAAGGACCCCTTATCTGGAAAGCCCCATGTCCCGAGCATTACGGATAACAGGTCCCATACCTGTACAATTGGATGCATATTAGTATAAAACGTTCCTGGGAATGATGGATTTTGCCGGCGTTGGGTTCTTGTCAGGTTCGTTTCTGATTGGATTATCAATAGATCGATCGGAAAATGCGTTTTTTCCGTGGAATAGAATTTCTGTAAATATCGGAGCAATACTTTTTAGCTCGGCCTCGGATGAATAGGGGACGTTACAGGAATAAGCACATAATTGCAACTTCAGAGAGCATCACGGAGAACTACATTACCCATCATCCCCTGTAGATGGAAGTCATGAGTTTGATTACGGATGATCCCTTAATTCTATCCGTCGCTGTCAGATTTGCTTTGTTGTTGTCATTTGTTTTATTTACCCTTGAAATGCCAAAGATGAATTATTAGTATACACGTCATTCACAGCGAAATTACACCACTTTATTAACCTTTTCCAGGGTTGGACTGACCCCCTGAGGTACCAGGAAAAATACCTGTGGGCTCTGGTACTGGTGGGCCCTGTGTTTGTCCATCCATTGTGTCCACTGTATAGTGTAACTATCCCCCCCCCCCCCCCACTATCCTCCCAGGGGCCCCAGTACAACACTGAACAGTACCACTATAGCCAAAATGCCCCTGTCCATGCTGATATTTCCTAATCAAATGAATAGAAAATGCCCTGGGGGTTACTGGCTTAATGGTCACTTTTTGTTCATCAGCTCTGCAGTTTGGAATTTCAGCAGCTATCTGGTTGCTACGGTCTTGTTTACCTTAGCAACCAGGCAGTGGTTTGAATGAGAGACTGGAAAATGAATAGGGGAGGGACTAAACAGAAAGATAAGAAATAAAAAGTAACAATAACAATAAAACTGTAGCCTCACAGGTTTTGGCTGCCGGGGTCGGTGACCCCCAATTGAAAGTTGGAAAGAGTCTGAAGAGGAAGGCAAATAATTTAAAAACTATATAAATTGAAGACCAATTGCAAAGTTGCTAGGAATAGTACATTCTATAACATACTAAAAAAAAAAGGGCAGTTCACCTTCAGGTTAGTGTTTAGTATGTTATAGAATGGCCTATTCTTAGCAACTTTTCAATTGGTCTTCATTTTATATAGTTTTTAAATTATTTACCTTCCTCTTCTGACTCTTTCCAACTTTCAATTGGGGGTCACTGACCCCGGCAGCCAAAAACCTGTTGTTCTACGAGGCTACAATTTTATTGTGATTGTTACTTTTTATGACTTATCTCTTTATATAGGCCCCTTCCTCTATTCATATTCCTGTCTCTCTTTCAAACCACTCCCTGGTTGCTAGGTAAACTTGAACCCTAGCAACCAGATAGCTGCTGAAATTCCAAACTGGGGAGCTGCTGAAGAAAAAGTTAAATAATTCAAAAACCACAAATAAAAAAAAATGAAGACCAATTACAAATTGGCCACAAAACGCTAAATAATTCGAAAACCACAAATAAAAAAAAACGAAGACCAATTGCAAATAGTCTTAGAATACTGTATTACTCTCTACATTATACTAAAAATTAATTGAAAGGTGAACCCCCTAATATCCCCATACCCCATACATAATACCCATAATACCTGCGCAGCCATTGGACCCGGAGGTGCGGCGCGGGGGGGACCAGCCAATCCGCTATTTCCAGCCTGCGCCTAAAGGTTAAACATCTGTTTTTCTTTGCTTGAAGTAAAGATCTGTGACGGAAACGGGGGGAAGTTTCTGTCTGTGATCTCCCCGGATCAGTGATTCTCTGACTGTCAAGCGAAGTTTCAGGGGAGAAAGTGGAGGCGAGTCGGCGCGTCTCGCAGGAAAGGCAAAAATAAACGAGACGTTTTTCATGACTGGAGCGAAACCCTGGAATTAGCGGAACGTTTTATTTTCCTGAATCCAAAAGCAAAATAATAATTGTGCTTCAGTATAAGAAGGGAGGCCACCTTTATGCTGCTGTCCTCACTTCCTGTTTGGTAAAGCAACTTCCTGTCACGCCTGAAAAGGGAGGCCATCTTTATGCTGCCGTCGTCACTTCCTGTTCGGTAAAGCAACTTCCTGTCATGCCTTTCTATAAAACTCAAGGAAATGAATCTGTTCACTTTACTGATATAATCACAGCCCATTGGGAGGTGTGCAGCATAAAATAGCTTCCCCCAGCCCTATTGATACAACTCACTATCAATGAAGCTTGAATTGGGCCTCAGCTCCCTCTTTCTCTTGGTTTGACGACGAATTTTTAAATGTTTTTAATTTATTGAGATTAGTTTGGATGCTTCGTCATTAATTTAATCAACTGTCACATCCGGCAGCTTCTGAATTATAATCGGCCAATTAGTGACTTCTATTCCATAAGGGAATATTTTTCAGATGAACTGATTTGTAAAGTGATCTTGGGAGGTGCAATAACTTGCTCTGCGTGTCCGGAAAATACAGAAAATTACTATTAACCCCCCTCCCCATATCATATATGCACATAATGTAACTGTATAATATATAGGCACAGATATACCCCCCATCTTTCCCCCAGCCCCCCCCCCCCACTGTCACAGTGTAACCCCCATATCATATATGCACATAATGTAACTGTATAATATATAGGCACAGATATACCCCCATCTTTCCCCCAGCCCCCCCCCCACTGTCACAGTGTAACCCCCATATCATATATGCACATAATGTAAGTGTATAATATATAGGCACAGATATACCCCCCATCTTTCCCCCAGCCCCCCCCCCCCACTGTCACAGTGTAACCCCCATATCATATATGCACATAATGTAACTGTATAATATATAGACACAGATATACCCCCCATCTTTCCCCCAGCCCCCCCCCCCCCACTGTCACAGTGTAACCCCCATATCATATATGCACATAATGTAACTGTATAATATATAGACACAGATATACCCCCCATCTTTCCCCCAGCCCCCCCCACTGTCACAGTGTAACCCCCATATCATATATGCACATAATGTAACTGTATAATATATAGACACAGATATACCCCCCATCTTTCCCCCAGCCCCCCCCCCCCCCACTGTCACAGTGTAACCCCCATATCATATATGCACATAATGTAACTGTATAATATATAGGCACAGATATACCCCCATCTTTCCCCCAGCCCCCCCCCCCCCCACTGTCACAGTGTAACCCCCATATCATATATGCACATAATGTAACTGTATAATATATAGACACAGATATACCCCCCATCTTTCCCCCAGCCCCCCCCCCCACTGTCACAGTGTAACCCCCATATCATATATGCACATAATGTAACTGTATAATATATAGGCACAGATATACCCCCCATCTTTCCCCCAGCCCCCCCCCCCCACTGTCACAGTGTAACCCCCATATCATATATGCACATAATGTAACTGTATAATATATAGACACAGATATACCCCCCATCTTTCCCCAGCCCCCCCCCCCCACTGTCACAGTGTAACCCCATATCATATATGCACATAATGTAACTGTATAATATATAGACACAGATATACCCCCCATCTTTCCCCCAGCCCCCCCACTGTCACAGTGTAACCCCCATATCATATATGCACATAATGTAACTGTATAATATATAGGCACAGATATACCCCCCATCTTTCCCCCCCCCCCCCACTGTCACAGTGTAACCCCCATATCATATATGCACATAATGTAACTGTATAATATATAGGCACAGATATACCCCCCATCTTTCCCCCCCCCCCCACTGTCACAGTGTAACCCCCATATCATATATGCACATAATGTAACTGTATAATATATAGGCACAGATATACCCCCCATCTTTCCCCCAGCCCCCCCACTGTCACAGTGTAACCCCCATATCATATATGCACATAATGTAACTGTATAATATATAGGCACAGATATACCCCCCATCTTCCCCCAGCCCCCCCCCCCCCACTGTCACAGTGTAACCCCCATATCATATATGCACATAATGTAACTGTATAATATATAGGCACAGATATACCCCCCCATCTTTCCCCCAGCCCCCCCCCCCCCACTGTCACAGTGTAACCCCCATATCATATATGCACATAATGTAACTGTATAATATATAGACACAGATATACCCCCCATCTTTCCCCCAGCCCCCCCCCCCACTGTCACAGTGTAACCCCCATATCATATATGCACATAATGTAACTGTATAATATATAGGCACAGATATACCCCCCATCTTTCCCCCAGCCCCCCCCCCACTGTCACAGTGTAACCCCCATATCATATATGCACATAATGTAACTGTATAATATATAGACACAGATATACCCCCCATCTTTCCCCCAGCCCCCCCCCCCCCACTGTCACAGTGTAACCCCCATATCATATATGCACATAATGTAACTGTATAATATATAGACACAGATATACCCCCCATCTTTCCCCCAGCCCCCCCCACTGTCACAGTGTAACCCCCATATCATATATGCACATAATGTAACTGTATAATATATAGGCACAGATATACCCCCCATCTTTCCCCCCCCCCCACTGTCACAGTGTAACCCCCATATCATATATGCACATAATGTAACTGTATAATATATAGGCACAGATATACCCCCCATCTTTCCCCCCCCCCCCCACTGTCACAGTGTAACCCCCATATCATATATGCACATAATGTAACTGTATAATATATAGGCACAGATATACCCCCCATCTTTCCCCCAGCCCCCCCCCCCACTGTCACAGTGTAACCCCCATATCATATATGCACATAATGTAACTGTATAATATATAGGCACAGATATACCCCCCATCTTTCCCCCCCCCCCCACTGTCACAGTGTAACCCCCATATCATATATGCACATAATGTAACTGTATAATATATAGGCACAGATATACCCCCCATCTTTCCCCCCCCCCCCCCACTGTCACAGTGTAACCCCCATATCATATATGCACATAATGTAACTGTATAATATATAGGCACAGATATACCCCCCATCTTTCCCCCAGCCCCCCCCCCACTGTCACAGTGTAACCCCATATCATATATGCACATAATGTAACTGTATAATATATAGGCACAGATATACCCCCCATCTTTCCCCCCCCCCCACTGTCACAGTGTAACCCCCATATCATATATGCACATAATGTAACTGTATAATATATAGGCACAGATATACCCCCCCATCTTTCCCCCAGCCCCCCCCCCCCCACTGTCACAGTGTAACCCCCATATCATATATGCACATAATGTAACTGTATAATATATAGGCACAGATATACCCCCCATCTTTCCCCCCCCCCCCCACTGTCACAGTGTAACCCCCATATCATATATGCACATAATGTAACTGTATAATATATAGGCACAGATATACCCCCCATCTTTCCCCCCCCCCCCCCACTGTCACAGTGTAACCCCCATATCATATATGCACATAATGTAACTGTATAATATATAGGCACAGATATACCCCCCATCTTTCCCCCCCCCCCCCCACTGTCACAGTGTAACCCCCATATCATATATGCACATAATGTAACTGTATAATATATAGGCACAGATATACCCCCCATCTTTCCCCCCCCCCCCACTGTCACAGTGTAACCCCCATATCATATATGCACATAATGTAACTGTATAATATATAGGCACAGATATACCCCCCATCTTTCCCCCAGCCCCCCCCCCCACTGTCACAGTGTAACCCCCATATCATATATGCACATAATGTAACTGTATAATATATAGGCACAGATATACCCCCCATCTTTCCCCCAGCCCCCCCCCCCCCCACTGTCACAGTGTAACTCCCATATCATATATGCACATAATGTAACTGTATAATATATAGGCACAGATATACCCCCCCATCTTTCCCCCAGCCCCCCCCCCCACTGTCACAGTGTAACCCCCATATCATATATGCACATAATGTAACTGTATAATATATAGGCACAGATATACCCCCCATCTTTCCCCCAGCCCCCCCCCCCCACTGTCACAGTGTAACCCCCATATCATATATGCACATAATGTAACTGTATAATATATAGGCACAGATATACCCCCATCTTTCCCCCCCCCCCCACTGGGGGCATTTGTATCAGGGAAGGGCTCATAAAGGTTTTTTCTGACCAGCCAGGGGTATAGGCATGTAGGTACAGTTGGGCAGCGCATTATTGCCCCTGGGTATTGGTACCACACACAGTAGTAATCGTAAATCTAAGAGGAGTGTCTCATCTGCACATATGAGAATTGGTTTCCATAGAGCTGAAACAGAAAGAATGAATTGAGTTCATTACTTGAAACAGAAGAAGAGGCAAAAAAATATGAATCCAACTCTCCATGTTCCAATAAATTCCCTTTTCTGATTAAATATTTAATTATGCTCTTTTTTTCTAGTGGATACATAATGCGGTTGGAAGTTGTATAGGCAAAAACTCTTTTGCTATTAATTGTTTCCCTTAGACAGTACAGTATGGGGGTACAGCTTATTGTGTGCCCAGAACATTCCTTCTCTGTATATTTGTATTTATACATATGGGTAGGGGGTGCCATAGTGTTTCCCTTAGACAGTACAGTATGGGGGTACAGCTTATTGTGTGCCCAGAACATTCCTTCTCTGTATATTTGTATTTATACATATGGGTAGGGGGTGCCATAGTGTTTCCCTTAGACAGTACAGTATGGGGGTACAGCTTATTGTGTGCCCAGAACATTCCTTCTCTGTATATTTGTATTTATACATATGGGTAGGGGGTGCCATAGTGTTTCCCTTAGACAGTACAGTATGGGGGTACAGCTTATTGTGTGCCCAGAACATTCCTTCTCTGTATATTTGTATTTATACATATGGGTAGGGGGTGCCATAGTGTTTCCCTTAGACAGTACAGTATGGGGGTACAGCTTATTGTGTGCCTAGAACATTCCTTCTCTGTATATTTGTATTTATACATATGGGTAGGGGGTGCCATAGTGTTTCCCTTAGACAGTACAGTATGGGGGTACAGCTTATTGTGTGCCCAGAACATTCCTTCTCTGTATATTTGTATTTATACATATGGGTAGGGGGTGCCATAGTGTTTCCCTTAGACAGTACAGTATGGGGGTACAGCTTATTGTGTGCCCAGAACATTCCATCTCTGTATATTTGTATTTATACATATGGGTAGGGGGTGCCATAGTGTTTCCCTTAGACAGTACAGTATGGGGTACAGCTTATTGTGTGCCCAGAACATTCCTTCTCTGTATATTTGTATTTATACATATGGGTAGGAGGTGCCATAGTGTTTCCCTTAGACAGTACAGTATGGGGGTACAGCTTATTGTGTGCCCAGAACATTCCTTCTCTGTATATTTGTATTTATACATATGGGTAGGAGGTGCCATAGTGTTTCCCTTAGACAGTACAGTATGGGGGTACAGCTTATTGTGTGCCCAGAACATTCCCTCTCTGTATATTTGTATTTATACATATGGGTAGGGGGTGCCATAGTGTTTCCCTTAGACAGTACAGTATGGGGGTACAGCTTATTGTGTGCCCAGAACATTCCTTCTCTGTATATTTGTATTTATACATATGGGTAGGAGGTGCCATAGTGTTTCCCTTAGACAGTACAGTATGGGGGTACAGCTTATTGTGTGCCCAGAACATTCCTTCTCTGTATATTTGTATTTATACATATGGGTAGGAGGTGCCATAGTGTTTCCCTTAGACAGTACAGTATGGGGGTACAGCTTATTGTGTGCCCAGAACATTCCCTCTCTGTATATTTGTATTTATACATATGGGTAGGGGGTGCCATAGTGTTTCCCTTAGACAGTACAGTATGGGGGTACAGCTTATTGTGTGCCCAGAGCATTCCTTCTCTGTATATTTGTATTTATACATATGGGTAGGGGGTGCCATAGTGTTTCCCTTAGACAGTACAGTATGGGGGTACAGCTTATTGTGTGCCCAGAACATTCCTTCTCTGTATATTTGAGGCCAGACAGTTGTTGAATTCAGATTTATTTTAGTGCTACTAAGAATCTGTGGCTCAATAGACCTGAGTTCTAATCTGAGCGGCACCGTAAGACATTGCTAAATTCCAGTCATTTCTGCATTGAAGCAAATCTGCTAAATTTGCCTTTCCATCTCCCCGACGCTGTGACTTGTAGCCGCGTGTTTCATGGGAAGGAGCCCCCAGTCCATGAGAGAGAATTATGTGTATCTGACTGTGTCGCATCATCCTTTATGGTGCCGTTGGTGTAATATATTGTAGGCAGCGCCGGGCCATAGATTGCCGCGTGCTGATAAGCTTTTAATATGATGTTTTCATGCTCATCCCCTGAGCCGAGAGATAGTAGCGCTTTTATGCCGCTCCCGTCCACTAGGTGTGAAAAGGAGGAGAAAATGTGGTGGGAAATCAGAATATCCATTCTCTCGATTTTAGTGTTGAATGATGTTTATTCCTGCACTCGGCGGTCCTATTGGGGCATTTGTTGTGTTGTGAAGTGTTGTCATTAGGCACAACAGGTGGTAAGAACAACATTGGCATTGGTTTGATGGGTGCATATACAGGAGGCATTAATATCAGTAAAATTAAAGGCAAAGTAAAGGCTATGGCACAGATGTTTCCAGTATATTTACCCTCTTTACTGCCTGCCCTGCTCTCATTTCCCTACAGAAATAGGGGTTGGTAGCACTAGGTAGGTACCTAATATATAGGGGCAGAGACAGGGGAAAGTGTTGGAAGGGTTACTGCCTGCCCTGCTCTCATTCCCTACAGAAATAGGGGTTGGTAGCACTAGGTAGGTACCTAATATATAGGGGCAGAGACAGGGGAAAGTGTTGGAAGGGTTACTGCCTGTCCTGCTCTCATTTCCCTACAGAAATAGGGGTTGGTAGCACTAGGTAGGTACCTAATATATAGGGGCAGAGACAGGGGAAAGTGTTGGAAGGGTTACTGCCTGCCCTGCTCTCATTCCCCTACAGAAATAGGGGTTGGTCGCACTAGGTAGGTACCTAATATATAGGGGCAGAGACAGGGGAAAGTGTTGGAAGAGTTACTGCCTGCCCTGCTCTCATTTCCCTACAGAAATAGGGGTTGGTAGCACTAGGTAGGTACCTAATATATAGGGGCAGAGACAGGGGAAAGTGTTGGAAGGGTTACTGCCTGCTTTGAAGTTTGGAATTATTTTTAACCCTACAGTTTTCTTAATATTAAAAATCCAAACACACTATAAAGTGCTTTAGGCCCCTGGCCACAGCAATCTTCCATAGTAATCTCTCCCCCAGATGCACTGCTGCCTGCCCAGGGCCGATGAATGGAGCAGACGTCTTGGCAACCAAGAAGCCAATGCTGACAATGGAGATTCTTCATTGTGCTGGCTAATTTGGCAGGAGGCCCGGAGAGGCAGAAACAGCGAGGGGTCATTAGCAGTCATAGAATTCGGAGGTCCTAATTCTTCCTAAACAGGAGCGTAAGGGAGATTTTAAATAGAAAGTAAAGTCTATTGAAGCAAAGGAATTTTCCCTCAAACAGTATGAGGGTACAGCTTATTGTGTGCCCAGAGCATTCCTTCTCTGTATATTTGTATTTATACAAATGGGTAGGGGGTGCCATAGTGTTTCCCTTAGACAGTACAGTATGGGGGTACAGCTTATTGTGTGCCCAGAACATTCCTTCTCTGTATATTTGTATTTATACATATGGGTAGGGGGTGCCATAGTGTTTCCCTTAGACAGTACAGTATGGGGGTACAGCTTATTGTGTGCCCAGAACATTCCTTCTCTGTATATTTGTATTTATACATATGGGTAGGGGGTGCCATAGTGTTTCCCTTAGACAGTACAGTATGGGGGTACAGCTTATTGTGTGCCCAGAACATTCCTTCTCTGTATATTTGTATTTATACATATGGGTAGGGGGTGCCATAGTGTTTCCCTTAGACAGTACAGTATGAGGGTACAGCTTATTGTGTGCCCAGAGCATTCCTTCTCTTTATATTTGTATTTATACATATGGGTAGGGGGTGCCATAGTGTTTCCCTTAGACAGTACAGTATGGGGGTACAGCTTATTGTGTGCCCAGAGCATTCCTTCTCTGTATATTTGTATTTATACATATGGGTAGGGGGTGCCATAGTGTTTCCCTTAGACAGTACAGTATGGGGGTACAGCTTATTGTGTGCCCAGAACATTCCTTCTCTGTATATTTGTATTTATACATATGGGTAGGAGGTGCCATAGTGTTTCCCTTAGACAGTACAGCATGGGGGTACAGCTTATTGTGTGCCCAGAACATTCCTTCTCTGTATATTTGTATTTATACATATGGGTAGGAGGTGCCATAGTGTTTCCCTTAGACAGTACAGTATGGGGGTACAGCTTATTGTGTGCCCAGAACATTCCTCTTCTGTCTTCAACCCTCAGTATTGGCTCTCACCTTGGCACAGTTAAGGTTAAACCCTAGCTCTGTGGCTGCAGAGGGAGAGGAAGCAGCTTGTGTTTAATCTGACACAGCCGCTCCCCCAGACGCAGTACAATATCACGGAGATGCCATACGTTATTAAGTGCTACAGTGCGGTTCATCAGATTTGCCTGAGTCAGCTCCCAAACACCCGATGAACATCGAGAGCTCCAGGAGGTCTCATTTATTACGCGGTAATTAACTTCCTTATGATAAATGGGCAGGGGGAATGCCGTGGTATTTTGTTAGACTCCATATTCACAGGAGAATGAATGGGGAACGTCATCTAGAGATATTTAAAGGGAAACTAACCTCATGTTTGTGCCTGAATGCGTGCGGAATATATTAAAGGGGATGTTCACCTTCACCTTAACTTTTAGAATGATGTATAGAGTAATATTCTGTGACAATTTGCAGTTGGTCTTTTATTTTTTCTTATTCGTAGTTTTTTTTTATTATATCCGTCTTTGTTCAGCAGCTATTTGGTTGCTAGGATCCAAAATGCCTTAGCAACCAGGGTGTGGTTTCAATGAAAGACTGATATATAGATAGGAGTGGGGACTGAATAGAAAAATAAGTAATAAAAAGTAACAATAACAATAAAACTGGAGCCTCACAGAGTAATAGGGTTTGGCTGCCGGGGTCAGTGACCCCCATTTGAAAGCTGCAAAAAGTTGGAAAATAAGGTAAATAGTTTGAAAACTATAAAAAAAAATATTTATATTGGTATATGAATTTTTTTTTATAGTTTTCAAACCATTTGCCTTATTTTCCAGTCTCTCATTCAAGCCACTTCCTGGTTGCTAAGGTTATTTGGACACTAGCAACCGGATTTAAAAGTTAACCCAAAGGTGAACATCCCCTTTTAGTTCTCCAATCTCTAGTTTCCTGAGAAAGGAATCCAAACTATTGTTTCTTACAGAAAATTAAGTTCTTCTTGTCGTTTCTTCCAAATGTTTCCTGAGATGGAAGAACTCACTGGTATTTGTGGAGAAGGAAGTCCTCCTACCTCTAGTGTTTTTGAAATGGAATCCATACCTTCTCTTGTTTCTGCAAAAAGGAAGTTCTAATTTTAGTTTCCTGGAAAGAATGAACTTCTGATGTTTTTTCAAGAAGAGAATAATCCTTTCTCCAGATTAGAATCCATACCTTCTATTGTGAGAATGAGGTTCTCCAGCCTCTAGTTTCTTGAGAAGGAAATCCATTCTTCCTATTGCTTCCTAAAAAGAAAGTGAAGTAGTCCTCCTAGTAGTTGCTCAAGAAGAATGCCCTTATTTTAGTTATTAAAGAGGAGAACGTCCTACTGTTTCCTGAGAAGGAAGTCCTCCTTCCCATTTGTTTCTTAAAATTGAAACACTTCTTCTAGTTTCCACAACATAAAAGACCTTCTGATTTCTTGACAACAAAGAACTTTCCACTGTTTCCCTGAGAAGGAAGTTCTCCAGCCTCTAGTTTCTTGAGAAGGGAATCCATTCTTCCTATTGCTTCCTAAAAAGAAAGTAATGGAGTCCTCCTACCTCCAGTTTTTTTGGAATGGAATTTATACCTTTTATTGTTCCTTATAAAGCAGGGGTGGGCAAACTACGGCCCGCGGGCCACATCCGGCCCGTTGGCCTTTTTAATCCGGCCCGCCGACTCCGGGTCCCTTTAAATAATTTCTGGGCCCTGATTGGTTGCGCTTCGTGCGTGCTGTATACGCAGGGGGCGCAACCATAAAAAAGGATGCAACGGGGAGCCGGGAAACAGACGCAGCCGAACGATGGAGGGAGCCGCAGGTCGGGGAGATAGAGGATGCTGGGGGGTGGGGGGGAGCTGGTGGGAGGACGTTGGCCCGGCCTGGCCCGCCTGTGAGTCAATGTGGCCCCTGAGCCAAAAACTTTGCCCACCCCTGTTATAAAGGAAATGCTTTTTATAGTTTCCTAAAGTGGAGAATGTCCTACTGATTCCCGAGAATGAAGTCTTTTTTCTCATTGTTTCTTAAAATGGAAAAAAGGAATCTATTCTTGAGTAATTAGTGGAAGGAGGACTTCCTTCTCAGGAAACACTAGGAAGTTCTTTCCATTTTCTTGAAAAAATGGGTTCCATTCTCGAGTAATTAGTGGAAGGAGGACTTCCTTCTTAGGAAACACTAGGAAGTTCTTCCTATTTTCTCAAAAAAATGTATTCCATTCTCAAGTTATTAGAAGAAGGAGGACTTCCTTCTCAGGAAACACTAGAACATTCTTCCTATTCTCTAGTTTCTTGAGAAGGGAATCCATTCATTCAATTGCTTCCTAAAAAGAAAGTAAAAAGGGCTTATTTTTCTTAGAAAACTACAAGTATTTTTTTTTTTTATAAAACAAGAAAAGAAAGAGAATAGAGAAAGAATGGATTCCATTCTCAAGTAATTGGTGGAAGGAGGACTTCCTTCTTGGGAAACACTAGGAAGTTCTTCACTTTTTCTTGAAAAAATGGATTCCATTCTCAAGTATTTCCTTTTATAAAGCAAGAGAAAGAATGGATTCCATTCTCAAGTAATTAGAAGAAGGCGGACTTCCTTCTCAGGAACTTCTAGGACATTCTTCCTATTCTCTAGCTTCTTGAGACGGGAATCCATTCATCCCGTTGCTTCCTAAAGAAAGTAAAGTAAGGGCTTATTTTTCTTAGAAAACTACAAGTATTTCCTTTTATAAAACGAGTAAAGAAAGAGAAAAGAGAAAGAATGGATTCCATTCTCAAGTAATTGGTGGAAGGAGGACTTCTCAGGAAACACTAGAAGGTTCTTCCTTTTCAAGAAAGGTGAGAACTTTCTTTTTGAGGAAACTACTTTCCATTTTAACAAACAATAGGAAGTTTCTTGAAAAAGAATAGCCTCCTGGAGTTCCTTGAGTAGCAAGTCCTTAGTTCTGCTTGTTTTTGATAAAGGGGGAACTTCCTGACTTAAGTTGGTAAGAGGTTCCTCAGTTCTCATGCCAATGTCGCCAATGTTCTTTGCTCTTCTCTGCTGGCAGTAGAGTAGGATTGCATTAACTACAAGAAATTCCTTTTATTAGACAACAGAAACAATGGATTCCATTCTCAAGTAATAAGAAGAAGGAGGACTTCCTTCTCGGGAACCATGAGGAAGTTCTTCCTATTCTCTATTTTCTTGTGAAGGGAATCCGTTCTTTCTATTGCTTCTTAATAAGAAAGTAAAGTAAGGACGTGTTAAAAAAAAAAACTACAAGTGTTTTTATAAAACAACAGAAAATGGATTCCATTCTCAAGTAATTAGAAGAAGGAGGACTTCCTTCTCAGGAAACACTAGGACAGTCTTCCTATTCACTAGTTTTTTGAGAAGGGAATCCATTCATCCTGTTGCTTCCTAAAAAGAAAGTAAAATAAGGACTTATTTTTCATAGAAAACTACAAGTATTTCCTTTTATAAAACACGAGAAAGAATGGATTCCATTGTCAAGTAATTGGTGGAAGGAGGACTTTCTTCTCAGGAAACACTAGGAAGTGCTTCCTTTTAAGATGAGGACTTTCTTCATGAGGAAACTACTTTCTATTTTAACAAACAATAGAAAGTTTCTTGAAAAAGAATAGCCTCCTGGAGTTCCATGAGTAGCAAGTCCTTAGGGCGCCCTTCCTGACCTGAGTTAGTAAGAGGTTCCTCGGTTCTTGTGCCAATGTCGCCAATGTTCTTTGCTCTTCTCTGCTGGCAGTAGAGTAGGATTTCATTAACTACAAGAAATTCCTTTTATTAAACAACAGAAACAATGGATTCCATTCTCAAGTAATAAGAAGAAGGAGGACTTCCTTCTTGGGAAACACTAGGAGGTTGTTCCTATTTCCTAGAAAAAATGGATTCTGTTCTCAAGTAATTAGTGGAAGGAGGACTTTCATCTCAGGAACCATGAGGAAGTTCTTCCTATTCTCTAGTTTCTTGTGAAGGGAATCCATTCTTTCTATTGCTTTTTAATAAGAAAGTAAAGTAAGGACGTGTTGAAAAAAAACCCAAAACAACTACAAGTGTTTTTATAAAACAACAGAAAATGGATTCCATTCTCAAGTAATTAGAAGAAGGAGGACATCCTTCTCAGGAAACACTAGGACAGTCTTCCTATTCACTAGTTTTTTGAGAAGGGAATCCATTCATCCCATTGCTTTCTTTTTGAGGAAACTACTTTCCATTTTAAAAAACAATAGGAAGTAAAGTAAGGACTTATTTTTCTTAGAAAACTACAAGTATTTCCTTTTATAAAACAAGAGAAAGAATGGATTCCATTCTCAAGTAATTAGCGGAAGGAGGACTTCCTTCTCAGGAAACACTAGGAAGTTCTTCCTTTTCAAGAAACAAAGATGAGGAAGTTGAGGAAACTTCTTTCAATTTTAACAAACAATAGGAAGTTTCTTGAAAAAGAATAGCCTCCTGGAGTTCCTTGAGTTAAGTCCTTAGTTCTGCTTGTTTTTGATAAAGGGGGAACTTCCTGACTTAAGTTGGTAAGAGGTTCCTCAGTTCTCATGCCAATGTCGCCAATGTTCTTTGCTCTTCTCTGCTGGCAGTAGAGTAGGATTGCATTAACTACAAGAAATTCCTTTTATTAGACAACAGAAACAATGGATTCCATTCTCAAGTAATCAGAAGAAGGAGGACTTCCTTCTCGGGAACCATGAGGAAGTTCTTCCTATTCTCTATTTTCTTGTGAAGGGAATCCGTTCTTTCTATTGCTTCTTAATAAGAAAGTAAGGTAAGGACGTGTTAAAAAAAAAAAACTACAAGTGTTTTTATAAAACAACAGAAAATGGATTCCATTCTCAAGTAATTAGAAGAAGGAGGACTTCCTTCTCAGGAAACACTAGGACAGTCTTCCTATTCACTAGTTTTTTGAGAAGGGAATCCATTCATCCTGTTGCTTCCTAAAAAGAAAGTAAAATAAGGACTTATTTTTCATAGAAAACTACAAGTATTTCCTTTTATAAAACACGAGAAAGAATGGATTCCATTGTCAAGTAATTGGTGGAAGGAGGACTTTCTTCTCAGGAAACACTAGGAAGTTCTTCCTTTTAAGATGAGGACTTTCTTTATGAGGAAACTACTTTCTATTTTAACAAACAATAGAAAGTTTCTTGAAAAAGAATAGCCTCCTGGAGTTCCATGAGTAGCAAGTCCTTAGGGCGCCTTTCCTGACATGAGTTGGTAAGAGGTTCCTCGGTTCTCGTGCCAATGTCGCCAATGTTCTGTGCTCTTCTCTGCTGGCAGTAGAGTAGGATTGCATTAAGTTGAGTGAATAATGGTTCTGGCTGGACTCTAGTACCCAGTGGAGGAGGCGGCAGCAGGGGTAAGTAGATGTGCCGAGTGAATAGCAATGTTGCTTGGCTCTGGCTGCCGAGGAGCCGAATGTGCTGAAAATAAAAGTAGGGGAGCGCAGGGAATGAAGGGATTGAGATAATCCATAGGCTGGAAATTGTGTCACGTTCCAAAGGGCGCTGCTTCCCGCCGTTCCCGAGGCCAAAAATCCTCCATTTCAGACGGGCCCTGATTAATTACATTTTATTGCTTTCATTTTACCCGCCCCCTTCCGCCCTCGCTGGGGAGAGGAGATAAAAAGCCTGGGGTGACTTGGGAAAGGTAAAGCGTTATTTTTGGATCCACGGAGGATTCGCCAAGGTTAAGTATAAAGACTCCGCAGGCAGACACTTTTAACCCTCCTGCTTCTTGGACAGGAGGGAACAGATTGACAGAGTGGGCAGCAGAGCTTACGCTTTCCCCTCTTATGCACCATTATTGCACTTTGTCTTCACTAAGGAGACTTCTTTCTTGACTTTCTCAATTGGACTAATGTTTCATGTTCCTTCCTATCTTGTAGCACTAACCTTAGCAACATGGCAGTGGCTTTAATGACAGACCAGAAGCCGACTGGCTTCTGGTCTGTCATTAAAGCCACTGCCATGTTGCTAAGGTTAGTAGCCCTAGCAACCAGTTACCATATGCACTGCCAAACTGAACTTCTGCAGAAAAACATCCATTATTGGAATGGAAACTGTAAATATATTTATTTAGGCAATGAGTCCCAGTACCTCTGTATTATAAGGTATCCATCGTTGGCGCTTATGAAACGACAGTCACATGACTCGCTGACATTTGCGCGGTGCCCGGCTGTGTAGGACAAGCGGAATATATACGTATTGTATAAAGAAAAGCAATTTTTCTTCTTAAATAGATTTTTACGCACTTGATCCAAATCTTTTTGCCCAGAAGAGCGGAGAGTGAAAGGAAAAATAAAACCGCTTATCTGTTTACGCTTCAGAATTCCGCGCGCTTCTATTTTTTTCCACCGCCGCCTTTAGTTTTTGGTTTTGTTTTTTTTTTTGTTTTTCTTTTCTAAAGAGCGGAGTCTTAGCCTTTTCTCCTGGAAACTGTTTGATTTGTGTGCTAAGAAAAAAGGGATTAATACAGTTGCACATTGATAAGCCCTCTTGTGCCCGACTTGCTTATTCTGTGCTTCACGCCGCGTCCTGGCAGCCCAACGACAGGCGAGGAACTGAGCCAAGGCCAATAATAGGCTACTCTCTACCCTTCCCATTGCCTGAGATAGGAGACCTGGCTGGATGATTAAGGGTTAACTTTCTTCCAGCTTAATTTTTGCTTTTGATATGTAATTTACAGAGAAGGAATGTTCTGGGCACACAATAAGCTGTACCCCCATACTGTACTGTCTAAGGGAAACACTATGGCACCCCCTACCCATATGTATAAATACAAATATACAGAGAGGGAATGTTCTGGGCACACAATAAGCTGTACCCCATACTGTACTGTCTAAGGGAAACACTATGGCACCCCCTACCCATATGTATAAATACAAATATACAGAGAAGGAATGTTCTGGGCACACAATAAGCTGTACCCCCATACTGTACTGTCTAAGGGAAACACTATGGCACCTCCTACCCATATGTATAAATACAAATATACAGAGAAGGAATGTTCTGGGCACACAATAAGCTGTACCCCATACTGTACTGTCTAAGGGAAACACTATGGCACCCCCTACCCATATGTATAAATACAAATATACAGAGAAGGAATGTTCTGGGCACACAATAAGCTGTACCCCCATACTGTACTGTCTAAGGGAAACACTATGGCACCTCCTACCCATATGTATAAATACAAATATACAGAGAAGGAATGTTCTGGGCACACAATAAGCTGTACCCCCATACTGTACTGTCTAAGGGAAACACTATGGCACCCCCTACCCATATGTATAAATACAAATATACAGAGAAGGAATGCTCTGGGCACACAATAAGCTGTAGCCACATGCTGTTCCCAGTAGTCAAATTAAAGCATTAGCAGAAGTTGGAATAAAAAGAAAGATTTCACATTGCTTGATTTAGTTAATTAATATTGGTCTGCTCTGGGTGAGTTCATTATTATAACGGAAGTCAGTAAATTAATTAATGCAGAAGGGTCCTGCCAAGTCAACCTGAAATTGCAGTTTAAGGTTTTAAGAGCATAATCACGTAATTGTGTCTCCGGCACTGACCAGGGTTCCCATGAGGAGGTTTCTGTACTTGGGGCTGAGGCGGTTGCCGTCAGTAGAACTGTACCCTCAGCGAATGCACTTTCAGCTGCTATCATTTATTCATTGATTCCTCGCAAGGCTAAATTACTGACTTTATTAATTTTGCTTAATGTCTGAATTATTAGAATGGTTTGGCCAATGAATTAATTTCCAGGCACCTTTGTTGGTTGAATGAATAGACAAATAAAAGGAAGGTTGTGGAAGTCAACTGAGTGTTTGTAATCATTTAGCAAATAAATTCTCTAGAGAGTTAATTAGATGAAGGAGAGTGTCAGGATTTAACTGGTGGGACTCAGTTGTCTACTTGGAGATGGGTAGAGACAGGAGCTGGGTAGAGACAGGAGCTGGGTAGAGACAGGAGCTGGGTGGATACAGGAGCTGGGTGGAGACAGGAGCTGGGTAGAGACAGGAGCTGGGTAGAGACAGGAGCTGGGTGGATACAGGAGCTGGGTGGATACAGGAGCTGGGTGGATACAGGAGCTGGGTGGATACAGGAGCTGGGTGGATACAGGAGATGGGTAGAGACAGGAGCTGGGTGGATACAGGAGCTGGGTGGATACAGGAGCTGGGTGGATACAGGAGCTGGGTAGAGACAGGAGCTGGGTAGAGACAGGAGCTGGGTAGAGACAGGAGCTGGGTAGAGACAGGAGCTGGGTAGAGACAGGAGCTGGGTAGAGACAGGAGCTGGGTAGAGACAGGAGATGGGTAGATACATGTATGGCAGGTGGGTGAAGGTATACATGGGTAGAAGGATGGAAGTTAAACTATGGTAGATAGGTAGGTGGGTAGGTATGTGGGAAGATTTAGGGGCAAATAGGTGGTGAAGTGAACACGGTGAAAAAATGGAGGATTGGGAAGATGGCTGTGCTCCATACTTAGATGGAGATGGATGGTAAGGATATATAGAGGGATGGGTAGGTGGTTGAGAGAATAAATGGGTATGTGGATTGCTGGATAGATTGAGAGGTGAAGGGTCAATGGAATATTAGTTTCAGTATTGAATGTTGGCTGGACATGGAGAGAAGGGGATAATGACTGGCCATTAGAAGGGATGGATATGTCAGTTGTTGGGTGTTCAATGAGATGGATGGGTATTTGAATGGAATAATGAATGGATGGGTGGATGAGTATTCAGATGGATGGGTTGTTATGTAGATGGACAGATGATAGATAGATATATATAGGGGCAGATAGGATGTGGTTAGATGAATGCAGTGGTGGCTGGAGGGTTGGAAGGGTGGATGGATTCTAGACAGATCGATATTGAGTTGGGTGGGTGGATTTAATTGGTAGTTAATTAATAGTTACCTTCATGAGAATCAATGAATATGGGTGTATGGTTGAGGTAAAAAATGGTAATATGAGTGGGTGGATAGATTGAGGCATGAAAGGGTAGATGGTGGAATATAAGGAGGGTGGATAGTGGCTGTATGTAGTGAGAGATGGATAATGGTTGGGGGGGTTTGAAGGGATGGGTGTGAGGGCGATTGGATGTTCAGAGTGAGGGATCGATGGGTATTTGGATGGACACATGGGCAATTGGTTGGAGGTAGGTATAGATGGAGAAATGGATAGAGGACTCGTTGGGTGGATAGAGGTAATAGAGTGAGGGGTAGATAGGTGGTAGTTGGAGGACGGAAGGTTAAAATAAGGTAGAGATTAAGGGGAGGGTGGTTATATAGATGGAAGGATAGATGGAAGGATAGATGGAAGGGGCAAATAGGTGGTGATTGGACGAGTACAAAGTTGGGTGGGTGTTTGTATTTTAAATACATAGAAAGTTGGGTGGCTGGATGTTGGGTGTTTGTAGTTCTGCACTGTCTGTGTCTCCAGTATCTGCCCATGGGTGCTCCCACCTCAGTAGGGCTCCCGCCTCAGTAGGGCTCTCACCACAGTAGGGTTCCCACCTCAGTAGGGTTCCCACCTCAGTAGGGTTCCCACCTCAGTAGGGTTCCCACCTCAGTAGGGTTCCCACCTCAGTAGGGCTCCCGCCTCAGTAGAGCACCCGCCTCAGTAGGGCTCGCACCTCAGTAGGGTTCCCACCTCAGTAGGGTTCCCACCTCAGTAGAGCACCCGCCTCAGTAGGGCTCGCACCTCAGTAGTGCTCCCGCCTCAGTAGGGCTCCCGCCTCAGTAGGGCTCGCACCTCAGTAGGGCTCCCACCTCAGTAGGGTTCCCGCCTCAGCAGGGCTCCCGCCTCAGCAGGGCACCCGCCTCAGTAGGGCACCCGCCTCTGTAGGGTTCCCACCTCAGTAGGGTTCCCACCTCAGTAGGGCTCCCACCTCAGTAGGGCTCCCACCTCAGTAGGGCTCCCACCTCAGTAGGGTTCCCACCTCAGTAGGGCTCCCGCCTCAGTAGAGCACCCGCCTCAGTAGGGCTCGCACCTCAGTAGTGCTCCCGCCTCAGTAGAGTTCCCACCTCAGTAGGGCTCCCGCCTCTGTAGGGCTCCCGCCTCAGTAGGGCTCCCGCCTCAGAAGGGTTCCCACCTCAGTAGGGTTCCCACCTCAGTAGGGTTCTGAGTGGCCTGGCTTGGTGAGTACCAGAATATCTCACTAGAGGGGCCTTGTCCAAATGCAACAAGCTCATTGGAAGCCCCACCGGAGTTTGTGGTTGATGTGCATGAAGTGTCCTCATTTGGCTGCTGTTGGCAATACACAGTAAAGCATAATGCAAATAATACATTAAATCTCTTAATGAGCCAATATTGTAGGAATCAGTAGGAGCCTGACAGATGGGGAGTAATCTAACGGCCCTTACAACTGTCTCCGAGTTCCACAAATGCCATTGATTTGTTGTTTGTGCTTATAATGTTTCCTAATGGATGTGAGGGGGGGGGTTAATTAATTTCTCTTTCCTGGGGGTATAACCGGCATTACGGGCCGCGTCTTGTTCCTCGGATCATTTTCTCTGCCGAGAGTCCGATATCTGTGTAAATATGATCCCGGCCTCGGGGAGCTGAGATCCAGACGTGGCCACGCGTTTAACTGCGCGGGAATTGAGCCGCATTACTGATAACCTCGTATTGATCCGCCGCGTCTCTGAATTACACATCGCCCCGAGCCCGGCCAATGAGCAAGCAACGTTTTCTGCTTTTATTTCTTTTCTTTTTAATGGGTAATGTATCATCGTGGGTTCTGGGAGTTTAATGTATGAAGCTGCAAAGGCTCTGAATTATAACGGGCATTGGTCGGAATAAATAAATATTTCTCTCTCTGGTGATTGGTTGAGGCCAGATGCCAGGTTTCCAACCCTGGGTCTGGCCAAGAGCATCATGGGTATTTCTTTTATTAACATATAATGGAATTAGGCTGTTGAGAAATAAAGCATCAAGGTGATGGGTCCATCAGACTGGTGTATGGGCCCCCCAACAGGCCTCCCCAACCCATATCTGGCCGAAAATTGGACAGATGTTGATCGGGCAGGCATATTGAGGACTGCATTGGCTCATTGATGGGGTCCTATTGCCCTAGGGCCAATCACATTGGCATAACATTGCCCACCCATGGCAGGCATACCCAAGGAACCTCGCCAACAAGCCAATCTTACCAAGTATGGCCACCTTTACTCATGTTATTATTACTATAATTAATATTATAACTAATATAAAGCAATGTTTTTAGGAGGAATTCATTTTGCCCAGCCCTCCTTTATATCTGACCTCTGTACCCGCCTCTGCTCCTCCCCCAATTACTGTTTGTTCCTCCCCCAGCCCTGCTCTGCCACTGATCTCTGTGCCCTATCCCTGTGCCTTTAAGACTGGACACTCCCCAAATCCACCCCAATCTGCCTAAACCCTCCCCCTTCCAAGGCAGATCAGGGCCCCTACTTTGCCTGAGTCCCTAACCAGTCTCCCACATATTTACCCCGATGGGGACACAGTACCCTTTGCTAGTACAGGTATAGGACCCATTATCCAGAATGCTCGGTACCAAGGGTATTCCAGATAAGGGTTTTTTCCGTAATTTGGATCTCCATACCTTAAGTCTATTAAAAAAATCAATAAAACATTAATTAGGATTGTTCTGCCCCAATAAGGGGTAATTATATCTTAGTTGGGATCAAGTACAGGTACTGTTTTATTATTACAGAGAAAAGGGAATCATTTAACCATGAAATAAACCCAATAGGGCTGTTCTGCCCCAATAAGGGGTAATTATATCTTAGTTGGGATCAAGTACAGGTACTGTTTTATTATTACAGAGAAAAGGGAATCATTTAACCATTAAATAAACCCAATAGGGCTGTTCTGCCCCAATAAGGGGTAATTATATCTTAGTTGGGATCAAGTACAGGTACTGTTTTATTATTACAGAGAAAAGGGAATCATTTAACCATTAAATAAACCCAATAGGGCTGTTCTGCCCCAATAAGGGGTAATTATATCTTAGTTGGGATCAAGTACAGGTACTGTTTTATTATTACAGAGAAAAGGGAATCATTTAACCATGAAATAAACCCAATAGGGCTGTTCTGCCCCCAATAAGGGGTAATTATATCTTAGTTGGGATCAAGTACAGGTACTGTTTTATTATTACAGAGAAAAGGGAATCATTTAACCATTAAATAAACCCAATAGGGCTGTTCTGCCCCCAATAAGGGGTAATTATATCTTAGTTGGGATCAAGTACAGGTACTGTTTTATTATTACAGAGAAAAGAGAATCATTTAACCATGAAATAAACCCAATAGGGCTGTTCTGCCCCAATAAGGGGTAATTATACCTTAGTTGGGATCAAGTACAGGTACTGTTTTATTATTACAGAGAAAAGGGAATCATTTAACCATTAAATAAACCCAATAGGGCTGTTCTGCCCCCAATAAGGGGTAATTATATCTTAGTTGGGATCAAGTACAGGTACTGTTTTATTATTACAGAGAAAAGGGAATCATTTAACCATTAAATAAACCCAATAGGGCTGTTCTGCCCCCAATAAGGGGTAATTATATCTTAGTTGGGATCAAGTACAGGTACTGTTTTATTATTACAGAGAAAGGGAATCATTTAACCATGAAATAAACCCAATAGGGCTGTTCTGCCCCAATAAGGGGTAATTATATCTTAGTTGGGATCAAGTACAGGTACTGTTTTATTATTACAGAGAAAAGGGAATCATTTAACCATGAAATAAACCCAATAGGGCTGTTCTGCCCCAATAAGGGGTAATTATATCTTAGTTGGGATCAAGTACAGGTACTGTTTTATTATTACAGAGAAAAGGGAATCATTTAACCATTAAATAAACCCAATAGGGCTGTTCTGCCCCCAATAAGGGGTAATTATATCTTAGTTGGGATCAAGTACAGGTACTGTTTTATTATTACAGAGAAAAAGGAAATCCGTTTTAAAAATCTGAATTACTTGATTAAAATGGAGTCTATGGGAGACAGGCTTTCCCTAATTCTGGATAAAGGTTTCTGGATAAGGGGTCCGATACCTGTACTAAACAAAATGCAATTGGGCCTAAATTTCATTTTTATTTTAGAAATTCCTATCCCCTATTAAATTTCATTTTGTGACATAGATTTCAGAAATCGAGTATATATATTTCTTGTTTTTCTCTTTTCTTTACTAAGTGAAAACAAATAGAAAGCACTCTGAATTTCTCATGGAAAGGCATTTGAGCTCCGTGTCTCTCTGACTCATATAGAAAAGGAATTCAGAACTCAAAGTGCACTTTACAATTAGAAGAACCATCAGTCGGACGGATAGGGGCACAGGCTGTGTCATTTGTTAGTGGGAATTATTGGTTCCGAGTCGTTCTAAGTGCAGCTAGGCAAGGGGAGACGGCCGAGGAGCTCTGTATAAACAGGGATTTATCTTTTAATACTGGGTTTTGTTTTGCTTACAACGTCTTAAAGTCCCAGTTCTTATATGAGCCCCATAGTATCTGATATATATTCACATTATTTTTACATTCTCTTGTCATGTTCAGGTTCAGATCAAAGGTGTTTAGAACCTTTGGGCTTCGGTTCCCTTTTGTGTTCCAACAGTTATATAAAAATGGAATCCTAGTTAGCCAAGATTGGTTGCTCCTTACATTCATTTGCACTTATCCCAGGAAGAATGTTGAAGAATGAGTTAACTGTGTCTGGATCATTGGGATAGAAGAGAACTCGCATGCCTAGAGCAACCTGTAACTATCACAGGGTTAGACCAACCCAACACCAATAAGAGCATTAGCACATTGAGCCAACTTGTGGCCAATAAGAGTATTAGAATGTTTATAGGGTTAGACCAACCTGTAGCCAATAAGAGTATTAGAATGTTTATAGGGTTAGACCAACCTGTAGCCAATAAGAGTATTGGAATGTTTATAGGGTTAGACCAACCTGTAGCCAATAAGAGTATTGGAATGTTTATAGGGTTAGACCAACCTGTAGCCAATAAGAGTATTAGAATGTTTATAGGGTTAGACCAACCTGTAGCCAATAAGAGTATTGGAATGTTTATAGGGTTAGACCAACCTGTAGCCAATAAGAGTATTAGAATGTTTATAGGGTTAGACCAACCTGTAGCCAATAAGAGTATTGGAATGTTTATAGGGTTAGACCAACCTGTAGCCAATAAGAGTATTGGAATGTTTATAGGGCTAGACCAACCTGTAGCCAATAAGAGTATTAGAATGTTTATAGGGCTGGACCAACCTGAGCCAATAATAGTATTAGAAAGTTTATAGGGCTAGACTAACCTGTAGCCAATAAGAGTATTAGAATGTTTATAGGGCTGGACCAACCTGAGCCAATAAGAGTATTAGAAAGTTTATAGGGCTAGACTAACCTGTAGCCAATAAGAGTATTAGAATGTTTATAGGGTTAGACCAACCTGTAGCCAATAAGAGTATTAGAATGTTTATAGGGCTAGACTAACCTGTAGCCAATAAGAGCATTAGAACTTTTATAGGGTTAGACCAACCTGTAGCCAATAAGAGTATTAGAACTTTTATAGGGTTAGACCAACCTGTAGCCAATAAGAGTATTAGAATTTTTATAGGGCTAGACCAACCTGTAGCCAATTAGAGTATTAGAATGTTTCTATGGTTAGACCATCCTGTAGCCAATAAGAGTATTAGAATGTTTATAGGGCTAGACCAACCTGTAGCCAATAAGAGTATTAGAATGTTTCTATGGTTAGACCAACCTGTAGCCAAAAAGAGTATTAGAATGTTTATAGGGCTAGACCAACCTGTAGCCAATAAGAGTATTAGAATGTGTCTATGGTAAGACCAACCTGTAGCCAATAAGAATATTGGAATGTTTCTATGGTTAGACCAACCTGTAGCCAATAAGAGTATTAGAATGTTTATAGGGCTAGACCAACCTGTAGCCAATAAGAGTATTAGAATGTGTCTATGGTAAGACCAACCTGTAGCCAATAAGAATATTGGAATGTTTCTATGGTTAGACCAACCTGTAGCCAATAAGAGTATTAGAATATTTATAGGGCTAGACCAACCTGTAGCCAATAAGAGTATTGGAATGTTTCTATGGTTAGACCAACCTATAGCCAATAAGAGCATTAGAACATTTATAGGGCTAGACCAACCTGTAGCCAATAAGAGCATTAGAACGTTTATAGGGTTAGACCAACCTGTAGCCAATAAGAGCATTAGAACGTTTATAGGGTTAGACCAACCTGTAGCCAATAAGAGTATTAGAATGTTCATAGGGCTAGACTAACCTGTAGCCAATAAGAGCATTAGAACATTTATAGGGTTAGACCAACCTCAGAACTTTTATAGGAGTAGCAAAACTGTGTATTCTCCATGAATAGAAGTCTGGATCATTATTTGCTTGTTCCATACCCCAATGAATTACTCAGTTACAGGAGAGAGTAATGGTTTTCTTGCCATAGAGACATAGGTTATTGGATTCTACAGCCAGTGGGTAGCTTTTCTGATGTATATGTTACAAGTGATCCGGCTGTAGGAGAACTCGCAGAGATCGGTTCTTTGTGCACGCTTCAAGCCTACTTTATTGTTCTACAAGTCAACTTGGTGACCCTAGATGCCTCCCTGCTTGCTCATGGTTTACTCGTCTCTATTATAATGCAGATCTATTGACTACTACTTGTAGGAGAGCCTACTCCGTAGGTTCTACTGGATCATTCTACAACTCCTACCTTTATAAGATGCCAACAAAGCTTGCTTGGATGATTGCCCAAATCAATGGCTCCTCTCTTTGTAAGTTTATGAGGGAGACGGCCCGTGGAACCCATGGACGGTGCTGGATTGAATGAGCAATGACTGATTTTTTTTCTCTGCAAGAAATGCTGATACTGCTTAAGAAGCTCATTTACATCCAGGCTAATGAGCTGTAAAGCTATCGCCTCTTCCAATGTACATTCAGTGTTCTTAGGGGGAAGCAGAGCGAGCATTAAACCCCTTGCAGCACCGAGAGCGAGTGAAGAGCTGGAGAACTTGAGGATCCTTCACGAGGGCTCATTTGATAATGCGCCAACCCTTGTCTCCGCCACGCGGAATCAGGTGTTTCTATCAGCTCTACCTACGTGTTCTCAAATATATTTATATATATATATATATATATATATATATACAGTATATACTCCTGACTGCTCGCTGCTCAAACGCGTGTTCTACATGGACTTCATCCATGGTCTCCTCCCAGATGCCCAGATGTTTATTTACTCTCTTACTTTGTACCAATGGTGGGGTTACAACTTTTGAAATTTGTTTTACTGGCTGGCTGAGGGCTGGGATGAAAGGGGGAGGGCTATGATGTACATGGGGGTGTGGTAAAGGGGTGGGGGCGGAGCTAAGGTGTATCAGGCAGCTAGAGAGTGGGATCAAGTACAGGTACTGTTTTATTATTACAGAGAAAAGGGAATCATTTAACCATTAAATAAACCCAATAGGGCTGTTCTGCCCCCAATAAGGGGTAATTATATCTTAGTTGGGATCAAGTACAGGTACTGTTTTATTATTACAGAGAAAAGGGAATCATTTAACCATTAAATAAACCCAATAGGGCTGTTCTGCCCCAATAAGGGGTAATTATATCTTAGTTGGGATCAAGTACAGGTACTGTTTTATTATTACAGAGAAAAGGGAATCATTTAACCATTAAATAAACCCAATAGGGCTGTTCTGCCCCAATAAGGGGTAATTATATCTTAGTTGGGATCAAGTACAGGTACTGTTTTATTATTACAGAGAAAAGGGAATCATTTAACCATGAAATAAACCCAATAGGGCTGTTCTGCCCCCAATAAGGGGTAATTATATCTTAGTTGGGATCAAGTACAGGTACTGTTTTATTATTACAGAGAAAAGGGAATCATTTAACCATTAAATAAACCCAATAGGGCTGTTCTGCCCCAATAAGGGGTAATTATATCTTAGTTGGGATCAAGTACAGGTACTGTTTTATTATTACAGAGAAAAGGGAATCATTTAACCATTAAATAAACCCAATAGGGCTGTTCTGCCCCAATAAGGGGTAATTATATCTTAGTTGGGATCAAGTACAGGTACTGTTTTATTATTACAGAGAAAAGGGAATCATTTAACCATTAAATAAACCCAATAGGGCTGTTCTGCCCCAATAAGGGGTAATTATATCTTAGTTGGGATCAAGTACAGGTACTGTTTTATTATTACAGAGAAAAGGGAATCATTTAACCATTAAATAAACCCAATAGGGCTGTTCTGCCCCAATAAGGGGTAATTATATCTTAGTTGGGATCAAGTACAGGTACTGTTTTATTATTACAGAGAAAAGGGAATCATTTAACCATGAAATAAACCCAATAGGGCTGTTCTGCCCCCAATAAGGGGTAATTATATCTTAGTTGGGATCAAGTACAGGTACTGTTTTATTATTACAGAGAAAAGGGAATCATTTAACCATTAAATAAACCCAATAGGGCTGTTCTGCCCCAATAAGGGGTAATTATATCTTAGTTGGGATCAAGTACAGGTACTGTTTTATTATTACCAATGGATGTTTTAGTATCCTTGTAGACCAGGGGTCCCCCAACATTTTTACCTCTGAGACACATTTACATGTAAAAAGAGAAGGTTCTGTTGGTTGTTCCTGAGCCACTGGTTGGGGATCACTGTTCTAGACCAACTGGGCAGCCAATCAAGGCCTGTAGCCAATTAGAACATTACATTTTTTGAGCTTGACCAGCTTGTAAGTACGTAGGGCTAGTAACCTGTGGCCAGAGGTAGCTAAGCTTGTAGCCACTGATATCTTTAGGTTCACGGGGCTTGTGGCTAATTGTATATAGTGCTAGACTATTGGGAAACCAATGAGAGCTAGAACTAGACCAATCTACCCATTAAGAGTGCACTGACATCTGGAAATTCCTTTCTAGCAGCACAACTGGTCGTAATACTTTATATTTTAATATAAAAGGAACCCGTCGTACAGCTTACATGGCAATGAACCTGGGGGCATTAATGATGATAATTGGGGGCAGCTTATCTGCTTAGGTACCGTCTCTAATTGCCCATATACCCCAGTCACCTAATGAGTATAGCATGTACCCAGTCCTGCTGTTCCCATAAATGTAAATAAGCCCGAGTGGCTCCCATATTGGCCATCGACTAATAACATTTCAAGCCTCGTATCTCATCACTGCCGACACCTTGTTTCCCCTCCAACTCACATCCCATCTCTGCTGCTCTGAGAGGCCAAAGTCTTTCTTCTCTCTGTACATTGTAAATGCAGAAATGATTACTTGGCAGGGCTGTAATCCAAATGTCAGTGCTTCAGCTCATTACAGGGGCCTGGTGTTTGTATTACCATAGGGAGGAATTCCCCTGGTTCCCTCTGTACTATACTCCAGCCTGGAAATTTCTCCTCTCTTTAATTATTTCTAGGGCAAGATTTATTGTACAGCGAGAAGAGGCTGTTGTGTTTGCCTCTATAGAAGGTACCTAATATATAGGGGCAGAGACAGGGGAAAGTGTTGGAAGGGTTACTGCCTGCCCTGCTCTCATTTCCCTACAGAAATAGGGGTTGGTAGCACTAGGTAGGTACCTAATATATAGGGGCAGAGACAGGGGAAAGTGTTGGAAGGGTTACTGCCTGCCCTGCTCTCATTTCCCTACAGAAATAGGGGTTGGTAGCACTAGGTAGGTACCTAATATATAGGGGCAGAGACAGGGGAAAGTGTTGGAAGGGTTACTGCCTGCCCTGCTCTCATTTCCCTACAGAAATAGGGGTTGGTAGCACTAGGTAGGTACCTAATATATAGGGGCAGAGACAGGGGAAAGTGTTGGAAGGGTTACTGCCTGCCCTGCTCTCATTTCCCTACAGAAATAGGGGTTGGTAGCACTAGGTAGGTACCTAATATATAGGGGCAGAGACAGGGGAAAGTGTTGGAAGGGTTACTGCCTGCCCTGCTCTCATTTCCCTACAGAAATAGGGGTTGGTAGCACTAGGTAGGTACCTAATATATAGGGGCAGAGACAGGGGAAAGTGTTGGAAGGGTTACTGCCTGCCCTGCTCTCATTTCCCTACAGAAATAGGGGTTGGTAGCACTAGGTAGGTACCTAATATATAGGGGCAGAGACAGGGGAAAGTGTTGGAAGGGTTACTGCCTGCCCTGCTCTCATTTCCCTACAGAAATAGGGGTTGGTAGCACTAGGTAGGTACCTAATATATAGGGGCAGAGACAGGGGAAAGTGTTGGAAGGGTTACTGCCTGCCCTGCTCTCATTTCCCTACAGAAATAGGGGTTGGTAGCACTAGGTAGGTACCTAATATATAGGGGCAGAGACAGGGGAAAGTGTTGGAAGGGTTACTGCCTGCCCTGCTCTCATTTCCCTACAGAAATAGGGGTTGGTAGCACTAGGTAGGTACCTAATATATAGGGGCAGAGACAGGAGAAAGTGTTGGAAGGGTTACTGCCTGCCCTGCTCTCATTTCCCTACAGAAATAGGGGTTGGTAGCACTAGGTAGGTACCTAATATATAGGGGCAGAGACAGGGGAAAGTGTTGGAAGGGTTACTGCCTGCCCTGCTCTCATTTCCCTACAGAAATAGGGGTTGGTAGCACTAGGTAGGTACCTAATATATAGGGGCAGAGACAGGGGAAAGTGTTGGAAGGGTTACTGCCTGCCCTGCTCTCATTTCCCTACAGAAATAGGGGTTGGTAGCACTAGGTAGGTACCTAATATATAGGGGCAGAGACAGGGGAAAGTGTTGGAAGGGTTACTGCCTGCCCTGCTCTCATTTCCCTACAGAAATAGGGGTTGGTAGCACTAGGTAGGTACCTAATATATAGGGGCAGAGACAGGGGAAAGTGTTGGAAGGTTACTGCCTGCCCTGCTCTCATTTCCCTACAGAAATAGGGGTTGGTAGCACTAGGTAGGTACCTAATATATAGGGGCAGAGACAGGGGAAAGAAAGGGTTACTGCCTGCTCTGCTCTCATTTCCCTACAGAAATAGGGGTTGGTAGCACTAGGTAGGTACCTAATATATAGGGGCAGAGACAGGGGAAAGAAAGGGTTAGTGCCTGTCCCTTAATGACCCGCGCGGCGCCGGCTCTGCAGGAAATGTGGGTAACGCGGGGCAGTGTGAGGCTCCTCAGGACACAGTTGCAGTGGATTTAGCTGGGTAATTGCTCTATTCATTCAATACTATTGGAATACCCGGGAGCGGCTCAGAGCTGCGGGGAAGGAGCGCGCTAGTAGGAAGCTAATTAATGGAGCTGTACCGTTCTGCGGAACATTATGCCATCTGCACGGCTTGCCTCCATAGATCAGCTCCCTCGGCCTGTCTCTCTCTCCTCTCCCCTCCCACCGCCGCTACCTATTGAATCTCCCCGCGCAGGTACATCGGGCACGTACGCCGCCCCATCCGCCCGACATCCCAGCTCCGCTTCTTTTTAATCGCTCGCTGCTGCTGCTGCTGCCGCCGAAATCGCTTCAAGAAAAACAAAAATGAACAAAGAAGATTCCAGAAAAGATCCAGAACGCCGTTATTCCGAGCCGTGATCCGCGTTGAGCGGCTTTAGGGCGGAGTTTCTTTTCCACCGCTGCATGAAACTACTTTCATGGTTGCTTAAGGGGGGCTCATGTATTGTATATGGCATTGGGGATAATTTACCAATTCAGCCAATCAGCAGGGAGCTTAGAACAGGATATCACAAGTTAGAAAATGGAAAGAAAGATCTCATTGGTTGCTATGGGTAACTGCACTGGCACAATATACAGCCTATGTATGTAGATGGGCAGATCGCTGGGAAGGCCTCACCTTGTGTATTTGGGACAGTTTTGCGCCCCAGTCGTTAAAGGAGAAGGAAAGGTAAAAACACTAGGGGGGGGGGGTAAAAAAAACAATAGACACCCCCCAGTGATTGTAATTGCTTCCCTTATACCCCGGGGTGATGCTAGAGTTGCCACCTCTCTTCTCCTGAGACGGGTTATGACGTCACTGGGGTGGGGTGTGGCGTCACAGGGGGCGGGGCTATGATGTAGCGATCAAAAAGTCGCTTATTGACTTTCGATAATTTTTCACTGGTCCGTGAATCTTTGGGCAAACGGGACAGATTTGCTCATCACTAAAGCAAATCGCTGGCTGGTAGTGGGGCAGTTTTCTCCTAACCGGAGCCTTAGGCATAGAGGCGGGGCTAGCAATTACTTTCACTTTCCATTCAGCACTCACTTTCCCTCCTCAATATCTAATTGTGTAGCCAGTGCATGGGCATGGGCATCAGGTCCCCCATTCTGGCACATACACAAGATTTTGGGGTGATATAAAGTTTCCCTTAATAACAGTGTAAACAAAATGGCGCCGGCCTGCTGGCTGTGATTATGTTATTCCAAGACTAGATTTATATTATTTATATTATTTATACAGTGTAAGTGAAGTTTATGTTGCTTTCCAAACGCAATAGAAAAGAATTTGGAATTATTTCTTACAGTGACAGTTCCCCTTTAAATTTATTAGCCGACGTTCCCCCCTATGGGATTTTCCATTCAGTGCTACTTAATATGCATATATGTAAAGTCCAATTATCACGGCCGCCTGTGAGCCACGAGTCACAATTACGCTCGTTAATCCGACACAAAGGCCACTCTTTCTATAATGTCTCCCGCGGTCACGGAAAGGGTCATTAAATTGAATTAAAAAAGGGGACAAAAACCCCTATACAAGTCGTTGGGGGGGGGGGGGGAATGCCAACGGATTGGGCCGAAGGAATCATAGCAGTTAATTATTTTACAGGATTACAGGGGCTGTAAGTGGATTTGAAGGTATTGATCGGCGCATTCGTTAGGCCGTGGGTGTAATTAGCGGAGACGGATATATAACTCTCCTAATGCAATTGAGCTCCTTTCCCCCCACATTGACGTTCCTGCCTTTCTGCATCGGTTTTGGGTTTTTTCAGATGTTAAAAGCCTAATTTGTCCTCAAAATCTCCAATTTTCTTTATTTAATGAAGTTCTGAAAGGTCTGAATGCGGCTCTTTATATAATGATTGCGCTGTTGCCCCGGTTCGACCCCTCACCATAGCTTTGCCCCAGGAACCTCCCAACCCTCCCCTACAGGGGGCACAAATGAGCAAATGCCAGTTTACCCCCCCCCCCCACCCCCGTGGCACCATAGGGAATTATGACTGAATTATTACATTTTGCACAGGGGCGCCGCTCTAGTGGTGTCATAGGGGAGCCCACGATATACAGTCGGTTCCAACCTTGAAAAAGTTTATGATGTGCCCATATCCCTCCTACTGTGTTTGTTCCACTTCCCCAACGTCCCCCGAGCTTTCCCTCCTTCTACTGCCTGACCTCCTTCACTTTGTTTGTTTGCTTTTCCTTCTTAATTTCTCAAGGGGTCCCCCAAATTCCCAACCCATACACATCACTGTCAGGTACTTTCTTATATGGAATGTATAGCCAATATACAGTACAGTATGGGGGTACAGCTTATTGTGTGCCCAGAACATTCCTTCTCTGTATATTTGTATTTATACATATGGGTAGGGGGTGCCATAGTGTTTCCCTTAGACAGTACAGTATGGGGGTACAGCTTATTGTGTGCCCAGAACATTCCTTCTCTGTATATTTGTATTTATACATATGGGTAGGAGGTGCCATAGTGTTTCCCTTAGACAGTACAGTATGGGGGTACAGCCTATTGTGTGCCCAGAACATTCCCTCTCTGTATATTTGTATTTATACATATGGGTAGGGGGTGCCATAGTGTTTCCCTTAGACAGTACAGTATGGGGGTACAGCTTATTGTGTGCCCAGAACATTCCTTCTCTGTATATTTGTATTTATACATATGGGTAGGAGGTGCCATAGTGTTTCCCTTAGACAGTACAGTATGAGGGTACAGCTTATTGTGTGCCCAGAACATTCCTTCTCTGTATATTTGTATTTATACATATGGGTAGGGGGTGCCATAGTGTTTCCCTTAGACAGTACAGTATGAGGGTACAGCTTATTGTGTGCCCAGAACATTCCTTCTCTGTATATTTGTATTTATACATATGGGTAGGGGGTGCCATAGTGTTTCCCTTAGACAGTACAGTATGGGGGTACAGCTTATTGTGTGCCCAGAACATTCCTTCTCTGTATATTTGTATTTATACATATGGGTAGGGGGTGCCATAGTGTTTCCCTTAGACAGTACAGTATGGGGGTACAGCTTATTGTGTGCCCAGAACATTCCTTCTCTGTATATTTGTATTTATACATATGGGTAGGGGGTGCCATAGTGTTTCCCTTAGACAGTACAGTATGGGGGTACAGCTTATTGTGTGCCCAGAACATTCCTTCTCTGTATATTTGTATTTATAGATATGGGAGGGAGGTGCCATATGGTGTGCCCAGAACATTCCTGCTGTATCTACGTGTATAAGTGAGTGGTAACCAGCAGTGAATTCCATGTGTAGCTGAACATGAAGCAGCTTTATTTGCGCACGTGATGGGAATAACAAGCCGGAGTCAGTCGCCTGTGACTGTAACTATTGTACCAATTTCATCACTTCATTTCCTTGTATTAAGTCGGGTTGAGGGTCAAACAACCATCCATTAGTTTCTCATTTTTGTTGCCATTCACAAAGACTTTGGCTGCTCACAAGGCCAATACTGTCCGTGGCTCTGAGCGTTGGCCCCACTGTACTTGCCGGGTCTCCGTCATGTCCTACCGTCTCCATCTTGCCCTACTGTCCCCATCTTGTCCTACTGTCTCCATCTTGCCCTACTGTCTCCATCTTGCCCTACTGTCTCCATCTTGCCCTGCTGTCTCCATCTTGGCCTACTGTCCCCATCTTGTCCTACTGTCTCCATCTTGCCCTACTGTCCCCATCTTGCCCTACCGTCTCCATCTTGCCCTACTGTCTCCATCTTGCCCTACTGTCCCCATCTTGCCCTACTGTCCCCATCTTGCCCTACTGTCCCCATCTTGCCCTACTGTCTCCATCTTGCCCTGCTGTCCCCATCTTGTCCTACTGTCTCCATCTTGCCCTACTGTCTCCATCTTGCCCTACTGTCCCCATCTTGTCCTACTGTCTCCATCTTGCCCTGCTGTCCCCATCTTGTCCTACTGTCTCCATCTTGCCCTACTGTCTCCATCTTGCCCTACTGTCCCCATCTTGTCCTACTGTCTCCATCTTGCCCTACTGTCCCCATCTTGCCCTACCGTCTCCATCTTGCCCTACTGTCTCCATCTTGCCCTACTGTCCCCATCTTGCCCTACTGTCCCCATCTTGCCCTACTGTCTCCATCTTGTCCTTCTGTCTCCATCTTGCCCTACTGTCTCCATCTTGTCCTACTGTCCCCATCTTGCCCTACTGTCTCCATCTTGCCCTACTGTCTCCATCTTGTCCTACTGTCCCCATCTTGTCCTACTGTCTCCATCTTGCCCTACTGTCTCCATCTTGTCCTACTGTCTCCATCTTGTCCTACTGTCCCCATCTTGTCCTACTGTCCCCATCTTGTCCTACTGTCCCCATCTTGCCCTACTGTCTCCGTCTTGCCCTACTGTCTCCGTCTTGCCCTACTGTCTCCATCTTACCCCGCTGTTTCCAGTGGTGCTTGCCCTACTGTCTCCGTCTTGCCCTACTGTCTCCGTCTTGCCCTACTGTCTCCGTCTTGCCCTGCTCTCTCCATCTTGCCCTACTGTCTCCATCTTGCCCTACTGTCTCCATCTTGCCCTACTGTCTCCATCTTGCCCTACTGTCTCCATCTTGCCCTACTGTCTCCATCTTGCCCTACTGTCTCCATCTTGCCCTACTGTCTCCGTCTTGTCCTACTGTCTCCATCTTGCCCTACTGTCTCCATCTTACCCCGCTGTTTCCAGTGGTGCTTGCCGGGCAGGATGAACAGACTCCTCATTGGCTGCGGCCTGTCGGACAGGGTACTGCGCAGGAATGCAGCCGGAGTGTAAGATGATTATTTCTGCGGGAGGTATCAATTAGGGGCCCCGGTGTATCTGCCTTGAATGAGATGGAAGAACACAAACTTTATTGATTACTTGTCTCCTATCATCAGCATCTGCCCCCAGGGACCCGCCGGATGAATAACAACAGAGATGGATTTTGTGCTCGGTGCGCGGTCAGGCAGCTTATGTATATCTAAGAATTAGGATATTGCTTCGTGGCCTAATCTATACCCCGGAGAGGAGCCGGGCAGCGCGCGGAATCCATTATTCAGAGCCGACTGAAAGCCGGGAATCTCTGAGCAGCTCCAACCGAGGGAATGGTGTGCTGCAGGGCCGATAGGAGGGAAATACTTCATCCAATAACCGGCTGGAAACGTACAGCTTGTTTTTTCCTTTTAACGTAATATAACATTATCCCTAGTTCCATTAAGAGCTGAGTCTAAGCCGTCGTGTCTGACAGTATTGGCAGTAGTGGGTACAAGGCACAGCCCAACAGGAGAGCAGGTAGTAACATGGATTCAGGATTCTAGGTTCTAGGATCCGCAGTGACCCTAACCTTCATGTTTGGTCTCCATGAGTACTGGGATGTCCTTCAGAAACAAGTCATGGGATGCAGGATGGGCACTGCTCATAAACTGGCCGTGTCCCCATCATGCACTAGTGTTACCGTCTGGCTGTACTGTCTCATTCTATTGCCAGTTTTGCCCTACTACTGTCTCTAGCTTTATCTTTTGTCTCATCTTGCCCTGATCTTTGCTGCAACCATCTTGTCCTACTGTCTCCATCTTGTCCTACTGTCTCCATCTTGTCCTACTTTCTCCATCTTGTCCTACTTTCTCCATCTTGTCCTACTGTCTCCATCTTGTCCTACTGTCTCCATCTTGCCCTATTGTCCCCATCTTGTCCTACTGTCCCCATCTTGCCCTACTGTCCCCATCTTGCTCTGCTGTCCCCATCTTGCCCTACTGTCTCCATCTTGTCCTACTGTCTCCATCTTGCCCTGCTGTCCCCATCTTGCCCTGCTGTCTCCATCTTGCCCTACTGTCTCCATCTTGCCCTGCTGTCTCCATCTTGTCCTACTGTCTCCATCTTGCCCTGCTGTCCCCATCTTGCCCTGCTTTCTCCATCTTGCCCTGCTGTCTCCATCTTGCCTTGCTGTCTCCATCTTGCCCTGCTGTCTCCATCTTGCCCTGCTGTCTCCATCTTGCCCTGCTGTCTCCATCTTGCCCTGCTGTCTCCATCTTGCCCTGCTGTCTCCATCTTGCCCTGCTGTCTCCATCTTGCCCTGCTGTCTCCATCTTGCCCTGCTGTCTCCATCTTGCCCTGCTTTCTCCATCTTGCCCTGCTGTCTCCATCTTGCCCTGCTGTCTCCATCTTGCCTTGCTTTCTCCATCTTGCCCTACTGTCTCCATCTTGCCCTGCTTTCTCCATCTTGCCCTGCTGTCTCCATCTTGCCTTGCTTTCTCCATCTTGCCCTGCTGTCTCCATCTTGCCCTACTGTCTCCATCTTGCCCTGCTTTCTCCATCTTGCCCTGCTGTCTCCATCTTGCCTTGCTTTCTCCATCTTGCCCTGCTTGCCCTGCTGTCTCCATCTTGCCCTGCTGTCTCCATCTTGTCCTACTGTCTCCATCTTGTCTTACTGTCTCCATCTTGCACTTCTGTCTCCATCTTGCCCTGCTGTCTCCATCTTGCCCTGCTGTCTCCATCTTGCCCTGCTGTCTCCATCTTGTCCTACTGTCTCCATCTTGCCCTACTGTCTCCATCTTGCCCTACTGTCTCCATCTTCCCTTACTGTCTCCATCTTCCCCTACTGCCTCCATCTTGCCCTACTGTTTCCATCTTGCCCTACTGTCTCCATCTTGTCCTACTGTCTCCATCTTGTCCTACTGTCTCCATCTTGTCCTACTGTCTCCATCTTGCCCTACTGTCTCCTTCTTGCCCTACTGTCTCCATCTTGCCCTACTGTCTCCATCTTGCCCTACTGTCTCCATCTTGCCCTACTGTCTCCATCTTGCCCTACTGTCTCCATCTTGCCCTACTGTCTCCATCTTGCCCTACTGTCTCCATCTTGCCCTACTGTCTCCATCTTGCCCTACTGTCTCCATCTTGCCCTACTGTCTCCATCTTGCACTTCTGTCTCCATCCTGCCCTAGAGCCTCCATCTTGTGCGAATGTTAAAATTTTGTCCAGTTCATCCTGCCCTAGACAGACAGACAGCTAGTTAGATAGACAGATAGATAATTAGTTAGTTAGATAGATGATAAGAGAACACAGCAGTGCATCGGGGACTCGGCTTTATCGCCGTATATTTGTACATTACAATGTGTCAGAGGCCGTTGGTCCTGAGCAGAGAGGAGGGGAGGGATCTGGAGAATCCAATCGGCATTAGCAAAATAAGGGCCAATTTAGAAAGATTACAAAGGCCTTGATTTAAAAAGCAACATAAAATGCTGAGGACTAATTTGCAGAGCCAGCTGCTCCGAAGTCCCTTAATCTTTATCTCGTTCAATTAAAATCTGAATGTTTGGGATTTTCATTAACGACTGGGGACTTGGAAATGACAGAGACTTTTACACTGTATTCAACTTCCGAAAAGCTGCCGTTGGCTGATCCCCGGGTACCGGCGTGTGCGCAATGCCCCTCATACATCTCTTTAAAGGGAAACTAAAGTGTTTTTATGTCGCTTCTAAATAAGCCATTTTGTTTCCAACTGCCCCTTCCCGCCCCCTTTGATCATGTGATTGCCTGTCCTACTGTCTTAATCTCTGTCTTTCCCTACTGTCCCCATCTTGCCCTACTGTCTCCATCTTGCCCTACTGTCTCCATCTTGCCCTACTGTCTCCATCTCACCCTACTGTCTCCATCTTGCCCTACTGTCTCCATCTCACCCTACTGTCTCCATCTTGCCCTACTGTCTCCATCTTGCCCTACTGTCTCCATCTTGCCCTACTGTCTCCATCTCACCCTACTGTCTCCATCTTGCCCTACTGTCTCCATCTTGCCCTACTGTCTCCATCTCACCCTACTGTCTCCATCTTGCCCTACTGTCTCCATCTTACCCTACTGTCTCCATCTTGCCCTACTGTCCCCATCTTGCCCTGCTGTCCCCATCTTGCCCTACTGTCTCCATCTTGCTCTACTGTCTCCATCTTGCCTTACTGTCTCCATGTTGCCCTACTGTCTCCATGTTGCCCTACTGTCTCCATCTTGCCCTACTGTCTCCATCTTGCCCTACTGTCTCCATCTTGCCCTACTGTCTCCATCTTGCCCTACTGTCTCCATCTTGCCCTACTGTCTCCATCATGCCCTACTGTCTCCATCTTTCCCTACATTCTCTGTCATACATCTTTTTAAAGGGAAACTAAAGTGTGTTTTTGTCGCTACTAAAAAGCCACCTTGTTTCCAACTGCCCCTTCCCGCCCCCCTTGATCCTGTGATGGCATGCCCTACTCTCTTAATCTCTATCTTGCCCTACTGTCTCCATCCTGCCCTACTGTGATGGTTGCACTTCTGTTGGGCCTATATAGGATATGGAATGTTCTGTAATGTCCTTTGGAACCTTAATAGAGGAGCTTTTTGTAGATCTGGAATAAGCTGGGGCCACGCATGTAACATCTATGTATCTTCCAGTGGGAGTTGGAGAAGGAATATCTTTTTTTCCAGCATTGATCTTATACGTCTGGCTCTGTGCAGTGGATTGTGGGTGGGCCGGCATGCAGGGGTTAACAAGCATCAATTAAAAGGATAATTAAACCTGTTTCTGAACAGATCTAAGGAGCGTTGTAGTGGGAGATGTGGGCCCTGTTCTGTATGTGACACCAGCGATTCCACCTCCTCCCTGGGTTTTATCAGGCAGAGCGAGAAGAACCTGCCCTCGTTCTCTGCTTAATTGCTATTTTCTTTATAATTTATGACTTTGACTTCTACTCTTGCTTTAAAAGAATAATTATAGCAAGAAAAGGGCAAGTTGGATGGAAAGAACCCGTTCTGAACCTCTGGAACAAGCGGGGAGCTGTTGGCTGCAGTCAGCGACTCCCAACTCTGTTAGTATCAATATTATTTCATTTAATGACTGCTCAATGCTTTATGGGGCTGGGGCTCGGGACCTGTGGCTCGGCAGTCACAACTGGTCTCTGGGCTTCCAACTTGGCGCCTTTGAATACAGCGTTATCCTTTTATAATTATCCATAGTTTACATTTGGACTTTGTATAAAGGAGAACTAAGATACATACAGTCAGTGGAAGGGTAGTAGTGACTGCTAAAATAAAGGATAGATCACGTCAAGGTGGGGACTGTATGGCAGGAAATACAACGAATAAGCCCCAGTTACTTTGGCTACCATGGCTACCATCATCCCTCAATGAAGGTGCTGTAGGATTGGCAGGAGATACAGAGATCCAATCTCTTGGCTCCCATGGCTGGAGGAAGGGCCATCAAGATGACATCGGTTGAGCAGATTCAGTAGGGGATACAGTGACTAAGGCTCAGTTGCCCAATATTTTGGCAGCCATAGTTACAGAAGACTTAAGGTGGCCATACACGTTAAGATCTGCTCGCTTGGCAAGGTCACCTAGCGAGCGGATCTTCTCCCGATATCCCCACCTACGGGTGGGCGATATCGGCCAAATTTAAGAATTATGATGACAGCAATGGGCACAGTCGGTACGGGGACCACATCAATGAGCCGATGTGGTCCCTGATCCGACTAAATTTTTTAACCTGCCTGATCGATACCTGCCCAATTTCAGGCCAGATATCGGTCAGGCAGGCCTGTCGTTGCTGCCCCTACACGAGCCTATAAGCTGCCGAATCGCGGTCCAAGGGGCCGATATCGGCGGCTACAATCGGGCCATGTATGGCCACCTTAAGGCTCAGTGGCCCATTATTTTGAAGCCAATGACTAGAGGAAGAGCCCAAAATAACTGAGAATGAGTAGATAATGGAGGAGCAAGATCAGCAGGAGATAAAGTCACTATGGCCCAGTTGGCCAATATTCTGGCTCCTTTGGCAAGAGGAATATCCCTTAGTGCCTGAAAGAGAGAAGATAAGAGTCAGCATGTTCAGTAGGAGATGCAGTGAGAAAGACCCAGTCACCAAACCTCTTGGTTCCCATCGCTAGAGAAAGAACCCTTAGTAACTGAGACAAATGATAGGCGAATCTGTCCTTTTTCGTTTTGCCAAAAAATTTGCTAAACGCAGCTGTGAGATGGGTGGGTAATTATGGGATTGGTGTGGCAGGAGGTACATGGAGGAAAATGCCCAACCTACTGGTATATCATGAGTAGCCTAGAGCAGGGGTGGCCAGACTTTTTCCATGGGCGATCAACCAATCACTCCTCCCCCAAGACACAGCATACGTACGCATTCACGCCGCATTTCCGCATCCCCCGGCTTCGTGGCGGCCCACCAGAAATCCACGGGGGATCGACTGGTGGACAGCGATCGACGTCTTGGCCACCCCTGGTCTAGAGAATGTTGGCAACGGAGCCTGATGGCCCCCCTACATTTTGCTATCCCGTTCCTTATCTTATCTTTGCCGTGACCACCCTTATAAATCATCAGGTCTGTGAGGGGGTTAACCTGCCAGTGGTCTTATGATTATTTTTGCCGTGTGTTATTCAAATGTTTGGCTGTTTCCTATAAAATACGTATAAAATGAGTTTATTTATGGGGCACGTGTGATGGAAGAAGATACTGTATGGGCTTCTGGCTCCGGTAGGCGCCCCCCCCTGCTCCAGATTTGCCTTTATTGAATACACATGTGCCCAGGAACGGCACAAGTCTAATTATCTCCTGAACGTTCTCATCGGATATCAAAGCAGGAATGTGATTTTATTTCTGCCCCGAGATCACAAGTCGTTGGCTTCTCCTTCTGGGGATCAGACATTGTGGCCAATCGGGCTCAGAATCAGGTTCGGGAGGGGCCTGAACTTAATGGCGCCCAGACCCGGAGTTCGTACGTCTTTGCAGCTTCTCACAAAACATCAAGAGGGAGAGACGCTCTGATCTGGGTTTATGGGCCGAACGCGGCCGCTTTATTGGTTTTAGGAGCTCGTTTTTTAAGTAACCGACAAAAAACAAAAACAGATTTCAGAAGTGGGTCGTAAAGTCGCCGCGTGTTTCATTTGGGTTTCAAAGCCTCATGATCTGAAGATCAAAATGAAAAGCTCCTGCTGACCTGCTGCCTGTACCATGTGACATTCGTGGGGCATAAATCAACCAATCGCAGGAGTCCGGGCACCTACGGTTCGTATATCTAATTATCTATATCTAATTATCTTTTTCATCAGCTGGGGGGTCAATGGCGTGTACGTCCTTGCAGTACCGTAGAAAATTAATTTTAAGTTCTTTTTAATACATGAATTAATATATAAATCCAAAATAATGGAGCTTTGGTAGGTACCCATCTACTGTTTAATCACCAGGTCAACATCTATCGCATGGGACGTTGACCCCTAAATATAGAAATGACTCCCCACAATATGAAAGGGATCACTGGGAAGGGTTGAGCCCTGATGTACCCCAGATTCTAGGGCTAGCCTTACAAGGATGAGTTCAGGATTCTTTGCCAACATTTACCCCTGATATATTAGAATGTTGGGGAAACCTGACGATTCTTTACTCTTTCTCCCATGGAGAGCTCTTTCTCTAGGCATGGGAGCCAAAATATTGTGTAACTGGGCCTTAGCCATTGTATCTCTCTCTAACCCTACCATTACCCCCTCCCCACCCTACAGTCACTAATGACTTGCCCTCTGGTTATGAGAACCACAATACTGTGCACTTGGGACTTGGACACTGTATCTTCTACCAAACCTGCTCTCCATCATTAGCCCCTCTCTCACAGTCACTGACGGCTCTTTCTCTATCCATGGGAGCCAAAATATTGGGTAACTGGGCCTTAGCCACTGTATCTCTCTCTAACCCTACCATTACTTGCCCCCCCCCTACATTCACTAATGCCCTCTGGTTATGAGAACCAAAATACTGTGCACTTGGGACTTGGACACTGTATCTTCTACCAAACTTGCTCTCCATCATTAGCCCCTCTCTCACAGTCACTGACGGCTCTTTCTCTATAAATGGGAGCCAAAATATTGGGTAACTGGGTCTTAGCCACTGTACCCCCCCCCCCCTACAGTCACTAATGCCCTCTGGTTATGAGAACCAAAATACTGTGCACTTGGGACTTGGACGCCAAAAACCAAAATACTACTAGAAGCTCTTCCTCTAGCCATGGGAGCCAGTACTGGGTATTTGGGCCTTAGCCACCATTTCTCCTGACAACTCTACCATTACTCCCTTACACTTGGGGCTCTTCCTCTAGCCAAGGAAGCCTAAGTGTTTGGTAACTGTGCCTTAGCTGCTGTATCTACCATTACTTCCCACTCACCCTTTTGTTAGCCATGGGGCTCTTCCCTTAGTAATGGGAGGTAAGAGATTTGGTAACTGGGCCTCAGTCACTGTATCTACCCCACCATTACCCCCTTGTTGGAGTAGGCTCTTCTTCTATCCTCAGTAGCCATAATATTGGGTAACGGGGCCTTAATCACTGCCGAACAGGCCCCGGCAATACTCCAAGCTGCAGTAAAATACATGTCAATGAAAGAGTGCCGGCACAAAGGGGGTAATTCAGAGCATTTGGCCAACCCGGAGCACTCATGTTTTTGGCCCATTGTATTATTCAGGTCCAAGCAATTTACCATTCAAATAAACGGCATTTTGCCACCTGTCGAGCTGGAAATTGTGGGGGCAGCGGAACGCTCCAATTCGCCCCCTCCCGTGCCAAAGCCCTTAAGATTTGGACATCTGTCATGTGAGATGCTAATTGGGGTGCATTAGGAAACATTTCCTTTCTGGGCCCGGTATTCTGTGTGCTATTATCTGTCTGATTGTCCCGCGAGCCCCCCCCCCCCACGCGTTTTCGACTTCTCTATCTGTTGATTTGATTCGCACCTCTGCACAGAGTTTGATCTCCGGGTAATTAGTAACACGCAGCATCTGTCAGCTAATAAGCCCGGCGATAGCGCGAGGCGAGGGGGCTACAGATGGAGACCCCATTGGGGAGACAAGGAGGAGGCTCACATCTGTTGTATAAACCACCTGCAAAAGCAAATTGGGCTCCGCCGGCAGAACGGAACCTTTTGGCTTTGCTTCCCTGTGCCTCGCAGCTCGTTTCCCCCGGCTTTCAAGCCATTTCGGCTCCGATTTTTCCCGTTTGCCCTACGGACGCGGCGAGGGGCAGACACAATCGGCACTTTGCTTGTCTGATCACAGCCGGCCGGGGCCTTAAATCACACAAGGTGAAGAGGTTTATGGCACCTCCGCTGCTAAATTTCCAATTATCGCAGCTCTTTCCCCTCTCGGCCGCCTCGTCTCTAGGGGCCGGGCCGGCGTGTGATGCTCCGTGGCCCCCGCTGACATCGTTAGTGGACGCGGCAGAGCGACGGCGCTTTCACTGTAAATGAAGACGTTCAATCAGGGCTGCCTTGTCTTTTGACTAAAAGCCGCCCGTTTCATCTCAACTGCCAGCTGACTGCAGGGCACCCGTGTCACCGGAATCTACTGTAGCCTTGTCAGTGTCACGGCCACCAGCGGGTATTCAGGAGGCACACTGCGTACGTGGCATAGTAACTAACTACGTGGGGGGATTTTATTCTCATGCACAAGCTGCAAAAATAGCTACCATTCCCTTGGCTGCAGAGCTGACAATCTAATTGCAAATGAGAACAGGGCAGGCAGTTACCCTTCCAACACTTTCCCCTGTCTCTGCCCCTATATATTAGGTACCTACCTAGTGCTACCAACCCCTATTTCTGTAGGGAAATGAGAGCAGAGCAGGCAGTAACCCTTCCAACACTTTCCCCTGTCTCTGCCCCTATATATTAGGTACCTACCTAGTGCTACCAACCCCTATTTCTGTAGGGAAATGAGAGCAGGGCAGGCAGTAACCCTCCCAACACTTTCCCCTGTCTCTGCCCCTATATATTAGGTACCTACCTAGTGCTACCAACCCCTATTTCTGTAGGGAAATGAGAGCAGGGCGGGCAGTAACCCTTCCAACACTTTCCCCTGTCTCTGCCCCTATATATTAGGTACCTACCTAGTGCTACCAACCCCTATTTCTGTAGGGAAATGAGAGCAGGGCAGGCAGTAACCCTTCCAACACTTTCCCCTGTCTCTGCCCCTATATATTAGGTACCTACCTAGTGCTACCAACCCCTATTTCTGTAGGGAAATGAGAGCAGGGCAGGCAGTAACCCTTCCAACACTTTCCCCTGTCTCTGCCCCTATATATTAGGTACCTACCTAGTGCTACCAACCCCTATTTCTGTAGGGAAATGAGAGCAGTAACCCTTCCAACACTTTCCCCTGTCTCTGCCCCTATATATTAGGTACCTACCTAGTGCTACCGACCCCTATTTCTGTAGGGAATGAGAGCAGGGCAGGCAGTAACCCTTCCAACACTTTCCCCTGTCTCTGCCCCTATATATTAGGTACCTACCTAGTGCTACCAACCCCTATTTCTGTAGGGAAATGAGAGCAGGGCAGGCAGTAACCCTTCCAACACTTTCCCCTGTCTCTGCCCCTATATATTAGGTACCTACCTAGTGCTACCAACCCCTATTTCTGTAGGGAAATGAGAGCAGGGCAGGCAGTAACCCTTCCAACACTTTCCCCTGTCTCTGCCCCTATATATTAGGTACTAGTGCCAGCCAATGGGACACACATTTCTCCCACACAAAGCGACTGGTTATATTACCTGTTGCGCGGAAGGAAATGATTTGTTTTCGGGTCCTTATGTGCCGTTTGGTGTGATATAACCAAGTGGGAGCGGTAGGCGCTAAGCTGGGATATGGGGCCTCCCTGCCTGTCCCTGTGTCCCACCTCCAGCCGCTTTGTCACACGGGGCGAATAGGGGTTTCTGGAAAGGTGTAATTTGCTATAATTACCCGCTGGGGGGGCTAATGCATCGGTGCATTCAGGGCTCGGTGACATTTATTTTCATGTGTCGGTAAATTAAAGTTAGGGCCACAATACGAGGCTGTAAAAGCTCTTCCCGTTGCCGTGCCGCCGCCATTTCTGCCTCCACGCGAGTCTTTATTCGCTCCGAAGGCAGAGCCCATTAGCAGTAATGGCACCTCGCGCTACGCCGGGTATTAAACACAAGGCCACCTGAAAGGGAACCCCGCGTTCATTTGCTTTCAATGTTCCATAAGTGCTCGGGGGGGGGGGGAGCTGCCATGTGAGTGGGCCGGGGGCGCGGGATTAGCAATATCAGGAAATGTAAATATTGCTCAGTGCTGAACTAATGGATCGGCAGCCACACTGGGTTTGTGCATAGGGATTTAACAACATTTAATGACAGGTTGAGCGGTTCCTTTTCCCTTAGTACTTAATGCAGTGCTTGTTCAATGTGTATGCGCTCAGCTCAGCAGTCTGTAGGCTGGCAGTTAGTACTGTATGCTGAGCTCACCTGTCTGTAGGCTGGCAGTTAGTACTGTATGCTGGGCTCACCTGTCTGTAGGCTGACACTTAGTACTGTATGCTGGGCTCACCTGTCTATAGGCTGGCGCTTAGTACTGTATGCTGGGCTCACCTGTCTGTAGGCTGGCAGTTAGTACTGTATGCTGGGCTCACCTGTCTGTAGGCTGGCAGTTAGTACTGTATGCTGGGCTCACCTGTCTGTAGGCTGGCAGTTAGTACTGTATGCTGGGCTCACCTGTCTGTAGGCTGGCAGTTAGTGCTATATGCTGGGCTCACCTGTCTGTAGGCTGGCAGTTAGTACTTTATGCTGGGCTCACCTGTCTATAGGCTGGCACTTAGTACTGTATGCTGGGCTCACCTGTCTATAGGCTGGCACTTAGTACTATATGCTGGGCTCACCTGTCTGTAGGCTGACACTTAGTACTGTATGCTGGGCTCACCTGTCTGTAGGCTGACACTTAGTACTGTATGCTGGGCTCACCTGTCTGTAGGCTGACACTTAGTACTGTATGCTGGGCTCACCTGTCTATAGGCTGGCACTTAGTACTATATGCTGGGCTGACCTGTCTGTAGGCTGGCACTTAGTACTATATGCTGGGCTCACCTGTCTATAGGCTGGCACTTAGTACTATATGCTGGGCTCACCTGTCTATAGGCTGGCACTTAGTACTATATGCTGGGCTGACCTGTCTGTAGGCTGACACTTAGTACTGTATGCTGGGCTCACCTGTCTGTGGGCTGGCAGTTAGTAGTATATGATTTGCCATCTACACTGTAGTTGTTCATTCTCACCACTCTGTAGGTTGGCATTCTGCTCCGTTCTTTCTGCCTCTCTTTCCCGTGGCAGTGGGGGGGATTTAGCCCACAAGGCTTTCACTCTGCCAGGTGAATATATGGGTGGCGCTGGTCTTTAGACTTGTATTGGTTGTACCCGTTAGTAAGCTCGGTTCTGCCCAGCCTTGTGGGTCTCTTATATATATATACTTATCCGTGTGTCATGATAACATATGTTAGTGGGCATTGTGCCCAGAGCTCTGTGGGATGGTGCCCAGGCTGTAGGCTGGCATTCTGCCCATCTCTGTGCGTGGGAATTCTCTCTTGAGACCCCCCCCCGGGCATTGGCTGTATGAGTTGAGCCCTAGGGTATATCCGTAGCGCTGGGTATTTACTGTAGGTGAATCCGTGCCAGCCGGGCACTATAAGTTATTACAGTATAACGGCCTAGTTTGTGGGTTATTATTTACGCCTGCCGGCTCAGCAGGGTTTATTTTGCTTTCCGGCGCGTGGATACAGGCTCCCCGCGTGTCTCTGGCCGCGCTCAGACTATATATATAAGCGCACAATATGGGCGCCATATGGTGAGCCCCGAGCGGCGGCACGGAAGCGAATATTCTGCGCTGGGAGCCACGTATGTTACATATCATACTGACAGCCCACTTCAACTCGTTATTCCAATGTATGTGACCAACGCCTGCTACTGCAGAACTACATTACCCAGCATCCTCTGAGAGCCACTGCATACAGTGCGTTTGTAATTTAATGTAGAGTGATATTCTGAGACAATTTGCAATTGGTCTTCATTTTTTATTACTTGTGGTTTTGCAATTATTTCTATCGTTCAGCAGCGTTGAAGTTTGGAGTTTCAGCAGCTGGTTACTAGGGTCTAAATTACCTTAGCAACCAGGGAGCATATGGTAAATGAATAGGAGAGGGGCTGAATAGAAAAACAAATTTATAAAAAGTAACAATAAAACTGGAGTCTCACAGAGCAATAGGGTTTGGCTGCCGGGGTCAGTGACCCCCATTTGAAAGCTGCAAAGAGTTGAAAGGCAAATAAATCAGAAATAAATAATGAAGACCAATTGAAAAGTTGCTTAGAATCGGTCATTCTATAACCTACTAACAGTTAACTTAATGGTGTACCAACCCTGGAAGACTTGTAGCTTAAAGTTTCAGTTAGAATGAGAGTTATTAATAAATATATATGTATTTATGTGTCTCTGGGGTAAAGAACTGACCTTATTTTGTACATCTGAGCGCAACATGGTCAGTCCTGTCCTACCCAGAGGCAACTGCTCTACACATTAATGGGGGGCATCTCTGTACCCCCCGGCTGCATACGGATTAGTGCGACCTGAGCATCATCCTGATTATGGGAAAGGTCACTGAATAATCCCCCAACTGTAGGGAATTCTACTGGAACTATAGCGGGGTGACTGTTACCCCAATGTTTCTATATATCTGTAACCTTGTTATGGGCTAAGGGGGCCCAGCCTGAAGGCCAGTTAGGGGGGGATTTGGGGTGAGTGCTTATTTGTGCCCTGGGTACCCCTGGAACTACAGCGGGGTGACTGTTACCCCAATGTTTCTATATATCTGTAACCTTGTTATGGGCTAAGGGGGCCCAGCCTGAAGGCCAGTTAGGGGGGATTTGGGGTGAGTGCTTGTGCCCTGGGTACCCCTGGAACTATAGCGGGGTGACTGTTACCCCAATGTTTCTATATATCTGTAACCTTGTTATGGGCTAAGGGGGCCCAGCCTGAAGGCCAGTTAGGGGGGGATTTGGGGTGAGTGCTTATTTGTGCCCTGGGTACCCCTGGAACTACAGCGGGGTGACTGTTACCCCAATGTTTCTATATATCTGTAACCTTGTTATGGGCTAAGGGGGCCCAGCCTGAAGGCCAGTTAGGGGGGATTTGGGGTGAGTGCTTGTGCCCTGGGTACCCCTGGAACTATAGCGGGGTGACTGTTACCCCAATGTTTCTATATATCTGTAACCTTGTTATGGGCTAAGGGGGCCCAGCCTGAAGGCCAGTTAGGGGGGGATTTGGGGTGAGTGCTTATTTGTGCCCTGGGTACCCCTGGAAATATAGCGGGGTGACTGTTACCCCAATGTTTTTATATATCTGTAACCTTGTTATGGGCTAAGGGGGCCCAGCCTGAAGGCCAGTTAGGGGGGGATTTGGGGTGAGTGCTTGTGCCCTGGGTACCCCTGGAACTATAGCGGGGTGACTGTTACCCCAATGTTTCTATATATCTGTAACCTTGTTATGGGCTAAGGGGGCCCAGCCTGAAGGCCAGTTAGGGGGGGATTTGGGGTGAGTGCTTATTTGTGCCCTGGGTACCCCTGGAACTATAGCAGGGTGACTGTTACCCCAATGTTTCTATATATCTGTAACCTTGTTATGGGCTAAGGGGGCCCAGCCTGAAGGCCAGTTAGGGGGGGATTTGGGGTGCTTATTTGTGCCCTGGGTACCCCTGGAACTATAGCGGGGTGACTGTTACCCCAATGTTTCTATATATCTGTAACCTTGTTATGGGCTAAGGGGGCCCAGCCTGAAGGCCAGTTAGGGGGGGATTTGGGGTGAGTGCTTATTTGTGCCCTGGGTACCCCTGGAACTATAGCAGGGTGACTGTTACCCCAATGTTTCTATATATCTGTAACCTTGTTATGGGCTAAGGGGGCCCAGCCTGAAGGCCAGTTAGGGGGGGATTTGGGGTGAGTGCTTATTTGTGCCCTGGGTACCCCTGGAACTATAGCGGGGTGACTGTTACCCCAATGTTTCTATATATCTGTAACCTTGTTATGGGCTAAGGGGGCCCAGCCTGAAGGCCAGTTAGGGGGGGATTTGGGGTGAGTGCTTATTTGTGCCCTGGGTACCCTGGAACTATAGCAGGGTGACTGTTACCCCAATGTTTCTATATATCTGTAACCTTGTTATGGGCTAAGGGGGCCCAGCCTGAAGGCCAGTTAGGGGGGGATTTGGGGTGCTTATTTGTGCCCTGGGTACCCCTGGAACTATAGCGGGGTGACTGTTACCCCAATGTTTCTATATATCTGTAACCTTGTTATGGGCTAAGGGGGCCCAGCCTGAAGGCCAGTTAGGGGGGGATTTGGGGTGAGTGCTTATTTGTGCCCTGGGTACCCCCGGAACTACAGCGGGGTGACTGTTACCCCAATGTTTCTATATATCTGTAACCTTGTTATGGGCTAAGGGGGCCCAGCCTGAAGGCCAGTTAGGGGGGGATTTGGGGTGCTTATTTGTGCCCTGGGTACCCCTGGAACTATAGCGGGGTGACTGTTACCCCAATGTTTCTATATATCTGTAACCTTGTTATGGGCTAAGGGGGCCCAGCCTGAAGGCCAGTTAGGGGGGATTTGGGGTGAGTGCTTATTTGTGCCCTGGGTACCCCTGGAACTATAGCAGGGTGACTGTTACCCCAATGTTTCTATATATCTGTAACCTTGTTATGGGCTAAGGGGGCCCAGCCTGAAGGCCAGTTAGGGGGGGATTTGGGGTGAGTGCTTATTTGTGCCCTGGGTACCCCTGGAACTATAGCAGGGTGACTGTTACCCCAATGTTTCTATATATCTGTAACCTTGTTATGGGCTAAGGGGGCCCAGCCTGAAGGCCAGTTAGGGGGGATTTGGGGTGAGTGCTTATTTGTGCCCTGGGTACCCCTGGAACTATAGCGGGGTGACTGTTACCCCAATGTTTCTATATATCTGTAACCTTGTTATGGGCTAAGGGGGCCCAGCCTGAAGGCCAGTTAGGGGGGGATTTGGGGTGAGTGCTTGTGCCCTGGGTACCCCTGGAACTATAGCGGGGTGACTGTTACCCCAATGTTTCTATATATCTGTAACCTTGTTATGGGCTAAGGGGGCCCAGCCTGAAGGCCAGTTAGGGGGGGATTTGGGGTGAGTGTTTATTTGTGCCCTGGGTACCCCTGGAACTATAGCAGGGTTGGCCATAGGATGCTCTATAAATCACTGCCGTAGCGTTAGGACAGTTTAATTACCGTACAATCTATTGGAAACGTCTCATAGTCGCCCGTATACGCTGCGCCGGCCATAAACCCTTCTGTAGTTGCCGATTAGAACCCTAATTGCAGGCAGGGCCGTCCCTGGTTGCGCATTGGGGGGAGCGGAGCTGCAACGCTGCAGATCTATCAGGGTCGGAATGGTTCTGCTAGAATAATAGAGACAGCTGCTCGGAGCTGCGCTCGGCCGGCTCATCACGCAGTGACAGGTAGAAGCTTCCGCCCCGGTCCCGCGCCGCCAATAGAAGGGAAGCAAACAGTCGTTTATAAGGTTTATTGCCCCTTTATTCGGAATGGGATTGCATAAAAGAGTATTGATGCAATTGTCACAACCAATAAAATCAGGGAATGAATATCTGTCGAAAAAAGGCAAATTGAAATGTAGATATCGACGGCAAATATGATTTTCCAGGCCGTTTCCCGCGGGCCCCGGGCTGCTTTATATGCAGGTCTTCTGCTCATAATTTCCCCCATTGATTATTACACGTTCTTAATTAGCATTCCTCTTGTGTTAATTCTCAGATTTATTCTACTTGGTAATTAACCCGATAACCGGCGGGTAGATCTGCAGGAAGGGAGAATCGCTCAGCAGCACCCCAGGGTAACGGCACCCCCCGATTCCTATGCACCCCCACTATAAACACAGTCAGAAGCTTGATTTTCTGAGACATATTAATATTAATAGTCTGAGGCAATTGGTTTTCTTTATTTTTTGTGTTTTTTTATTCTCCAGTTTGGAATTTTAGCAGCTACCGGGTTGCTAGGGCCTTGTTTACCTTAGCAACCAGGCAGTGGTTTGAAAGAGAGAGGGACTGACTGGGAAGATAAATAATGAAAAGCAAAACGTGTATGAGAATAAAATTCTAATGTCACAGAACAACAGTTTTTTTGGCTGCCGGGGTCAGTGACCCCCATTTGAAAGCTGGAAAGATGTAGAAAAGAATAATTCAAAAACTATATAAAAATAAAAAAGGAAGACTAATTGCAAAGTTGACATAAATAGGGCATTCTGTAATATACTAAAAGGTAACCACCCCTTTAAACAATGGGTGGGGCTAGAACACTCTGATGGTGGAGTGGGTGGGACTAAAAAACTGTAATGGTAGCTTTAAGGGGAGGGGCAGGGAGTCTGTAACTCAAAAAGTGGGTGGGACTAGAAATGTGTCATGGCAGCTTTTAGTGGGAGGGGCATTGAGTCTGTAACTCAAACAATGGGTGGGACTAGAAATCTGTCATGGCAGCTTTCAGGGGAGGGGCAGGGAGTCTGTAACTCAAACAGTGGGTGGGACTAAAAAACTGTCATGGCAGCTTTCAGGGGAGGGTCATGGAGTCTGTAATTCAAACAGTGGGAGGGACTAGAAATTTGTCATGGCAGCTTTTAGGGGAGGGGCAGGGAGTCTGTAACGCAAGCAGTGGGTGGGACAAAAAATCTGTCATGGCAGCTTTCAGGGGAGGGGCATGAAGTATGTAATGCAAACAGTGGGTGGGGCTAGAAATCTGTCATGGCAGCTTTCAGGGGGAGTGGCATGGAGTCTGTAACTCAAGCAGTGGGTGGGGCATAAAAATTGCAATGGCATTACAGCAAAAGGCGCATTTGGCTAATACAGATATAGGACCCATTATCCAGAATGCTCGGGACCAAGGGTATTCCGGATAAGGGGTCTTTCCGTAATTTGGATCTCAACACCTTAAGTCTACTAAAAAATCAATAAAACATTAATTAAACCCAATAGGATTGTTTTGCATCCAATAAGGATTATTTATATCTTAGTTGGGATCAATTCCAAGGTACCATTTTATTTCTACATAGAAAAAGGAAATCAGTTTTAAAATTCTGAATTATTTGATTAGAATGGAGTCTATGGGAGACGGACTTTCCGTAATTCGGAGCTTTCTGGATAACGGGTTTCCGGATAAGGGGTCCGATACCTGTACTCAGTTCTGCAAGTTAATTGTACAGTGAATGCGGTATAGTTGCTAATAAACGGTTGTGGAGGCCGCGCGGCCCCCGGCTTGTCTGTGACACAATAATGTAATACGCGCAGATGTGTTTTGTGCCTCTTGGCCCTGAAGCTTTCACTCCACTCGGCATTTGTGGCTCCTTCCGCCTGATCGAGAGAGCCGGCCCGCGGCTAGGAATTAGCTGCTATGTATCTTGGGTGTCTCTTGTTTTGATTAATGCTTTGCTTGTTCCATGTAATTACAAGGTAATTGTGAGCTTTATTTCATGATATGGTGGTAATTGCCACAGTTACTCCGCTGAGTATAATGCAGTTAGGCAAGAGGCCTCTCTAATCTTATTAAACACTGTTTAGTAGAGGCAGGGGGGACGCCGATTGGGAAGCGCATACTTATTCTGTGTGAGGTCGGAGATCATTTGGCGACTGTCTGGATTTGCTCTGATCTACGCAGGATAGAAAATTCGGCCATTTGATTGTCTTCATCTGGGGGGCAGCAGTGCTACAAATATGTTTAGAATATTCACAATGCTAGACTAGTGTGTAGCCAATCAGAGTAGAGTAAACTCATGGGGCTAGACAAGTGTATAGCCAATCAGAGGAAAGAACACTTGCATGTCTACTCCATTGTATAGCCAATCAGAGTATAGAAAAGACACAGGGCTAGACAAGTGTATAGCCAATCACAGAATAGAACACTCGCACAACTAGACCAGTGTATAGCCAATCATAGAATAGAACATTCGCACAACTAGAACAGTGTATGGCCAATCAGAGTATAGAAAACTCACAGGGCTAGACAAGTGTATAGCCAATCAGAGTATAGAATGCTCACAGGGCTAGACAAGTGTATAGCCAATCAGAATATAGAATGCTCACAGGGCTAGACAAGTGTATAGCCAATCAGAGTATAGAACACTCACAGGGCTAGACACGTGTATAGCCAATCAGAGTATAGAACACTCACAGGGCTAGACACGTGTATAGCCAATCAGAGTATAGAACACTCACAGGGCTGGGTCAGTGTAGAGCCTATCAGAGTGCTTAAACACTCACAGGGGTAGCCCAACCTCTAACCAATCAAAACATTAGAATACTCATAGACTAGGCCAGTCTGTAGCACCATTGGAACAAACACACAGGGATAGAAAACATGTATATTTTAATGATCTGTAGCCAATGAGAGCATTAGAACAGTAACAGGGCTAGACCACTCTGTAGCCAATGAGAGCACTGGAACAATAACAGGGCTAGACCAACCTGTAGCCAATGAGAGCACTAGAACCATAACAGGGCTAGACCAATCTGTAGCCAATGAGAGCACTAGAACCATAACAGGGCTAGACCAACTTGTAGCCAATGAGAGCATTAGAACAATAACAGGGCTAGACCAAACTGTAGCCAATGAGAGCAATAACAAGGCTAGACCAAGCTGTAGCCAATGAGAGCATTAGAACCATAACAGGGCTAGACCAACCTGTAGCCAATGAGAGCATTAGAACATTCATGGATAAAGGCCAATCGGAAGGCAGAGCACAGGCAGAAGCAACATTTAAAGGCCACATTCCACCCTTTCTGTTTAATACCAAGTGCTGTGATGACATTGAGGGGATATTGTGGGGCATTTGGGCAAGGGAAGGGTTAAAGAGAGCGTCATGTTCCCAGAGCACAAAATGCCACTTTCCGCCTGGCTCAGTGCCGCCGAGTAGCTTTTAATTATTCCTTTGCAGATATGCTAGAGAGGGTAGCCCTTATGTTTATTGCATTAGATAGGGAAAACTGACAGTTGTTGAAATAAATACATTTGTTTCACTTGAGGCTGGAGAAAATCGAGCTTTATTTAATCAGCTCCACTTCTGCTGAGCAATGTGCGTTACGGGCGGCGGCGGAAATGAGCGGCTGGGTACGCCGGGCGCTCTCCTCCAATTAGAACTCATTATTTGCTTAATTTCTGCGCTCCGAGTCGACACATAAATTAGAGGGTTGTTATGGACTTTAAAGAAGCCGAATAAATGGAGGGAGGCCGGCGGTTTGTAGCGAGAAATAAAAGGCAGCGCAGGAGCATTTTCGGGGGCAGTTTAGATGTTTAATGGTAATACGAGGTGAAGGGTTAAATATAACTGCCCTGTTACTGGGTCTGCGGCAGGTTGGAAATGGTCTAAAGTCTGAAATGTTCTACATAGGGCCAGTTCTATATTTAATGCCTGCAGAACCCACAGCAGGATAAATACAGTGCCAATTCCATGTATAATACCCCAGAACCCACAGCAGGATAAATACAGTGCCAATTCCATGTATAATACCCCAGAACCCACAGCAGATAAATACAGTGCCAATTCCATGTATAATACCCCAGAACCCACAGCGGGATAAATACAGTGCCAATTCCATGTATAATACCCCAGAACCCACAGCAGATAAATACAGTGCCAATTCCATGTATAATACCCCAGAACCCACAGCAGGATAAATACAGTGCCAATTCCATGTATAATACCCCAGAACCCACAGCAGGATAAATACAGTGCCAATTCCATGTATAATACCCCAGAACCCACAGCGGGATACATACAGTGCCAATTCCATGTATAATACCCCAGAACCCACAGCGGGATACATACAGTGCCAATTCCATGTATAATACCCCAGAACCCACAGCGGGATACATACAGTGCCAATTCCATGTATAATACCCCAGAACCCACAGCAGATAAATACAGTGCCAATTCCATGTATAATACCCCAGAACCCACAGCAGGATAAATACAGTGCCAATTCCATGTATAATACCCCAGAACCCACAGCAGGATAAATACAGTGCCAATTCCATGTATAATACCCCAGAACCCACAGCAGATAAATACAGTGCCAATTCCATGTATAATACCCCAGAACCCACAGCGGGATAAATACAGTGCCAATTCCATGTTTAATACCCCAGAACCCACAGCGGGATAAATACAGTGCCAATTCCATGTATAATACCCCAGAACCCACAGCGGGATAAATACAGTGCCAATTCCATGTATAATACCCCAGAACCCACAGCAGATAAATACAGTGCCAATTCCATGTATAATACCCCAGAACCCACAGCAGATAAATACAGTGCCAATTCCATGTATAATACCCCAGAACCCACAGCAGGATAAATACAGTGCCAATTCCATGTATAATACCCCAGAACCCACAGCAGGATAAATACAGTGCCAATTCCATGTATAATACCCCAGAACCTACAGCAGGATAAATACAGTGCCAATTCCATGTATAATACCCCAGAACCCACAGCAGGATAAATACAGTGCCAATTCCATGTATAATACCCCAGAACCCACAGCAGGATAAATACAGTGCCAATTCCATGTATAATACCCCAGAACCCACAGCAGATAAATACAGTGCCAATTCCATGTATAATACCCCAGAACCCACAGCAGGATAAATACAGCGCCAATTCCATGTATAATACCCCAGAACCCACAGCAGGATAAATACAGCGCCAATTCCATGTATAATCCCAGAACCCACAGCAGGATAAATACAGTGCCAATTCCATGTATAATACCCCAGAACCCACAGCGGGATAAATACAGTGCCAATTCCATGTATAATACCCCAGAACCCACAGCGGGATAAATACAGTGCCAATTCCATGTATAATACCCCAGAACCCACAGCAGGATAAATACAGTGCAATTCCATGTATAATACCCCAGAACCCACAGCAGATAAATACAGTGCCAATTCCATGTATAATACCCCAGAACCCACAGCGGGATAAATACAGTGCCAATTCCATGTATAATACCCCAGAACCCACAGCAGATAAATACAGTGCCAATTCCATGTATAATACCCAGAACCCCACAGCAGGATAAATACAGTGCCAATTCCATGTATAATACCCCAGAACCCACAGCAGGATAAATACAGTGCCAATTCCATGTATAATACCCCAGAACCCACAGCGGGATACATACAGTGCCAATTCCATGTATAATACCCCAGAACCCACAGCGGGATACATACAGTGCCAATTCCATGTATAATACCCCAGAACCCACAGCGGGATACATACAGTGCCAATTCCATGTATAATACCCCAGAACCCACAGCAGATAAATACAGTGCCAATTCCATGTATAATACCCCAGAACCCACAGCAGGATAAATACAGTGCCAATTCCATGTATAATACCCCAGAACCCACAGCAGGATAAATACAGTGCCAATTCCATGTATAATACCCCAGAACCCACAGCAGATAAATACAGTGCCAATTCCATGTATAATACCCCAGAACCCACAGCGGGATAAATACAGTGCCAATTCCATGTTTAATACCCCAGAACCCACAGCGGGATAAATACAGTGCCAATTCCATGTATAATACCCCAGAACCCACAGCGGGATAAATACAGTGCCAATTCCATGTATAATACCCCAGAACCCACAGCAGATAAATACAGTGCCAATTCCATGTATAATACCCCAGAACCCACAGCAGATAAATACAGTGCCAATTCCATGTATAATACCCCAGAACCCACAGCAGGATAAATACAGTGCCAATTCCATGTATAATACCCCAGAACCCACAGCAGGATAAATACAGTGCCAATTCCATGTATAATACCCCAGAACCTACAGCAGGATAAATACAGTGCCAATTCCATGTATAATACCCCAGAACCCACAGCAGGATAAATACAGTGCCAATTCCATGTATAATACCCCAGAACCCACAGCAGGATAAATACAGTGCCAATTCCATGTATAATACCCCAGAACCCACAGCAGATAAATACAGTGCCAATTCCATGTATAATACCCCAGAACCCACAGCAGGATAAATACAGCGCCAATTCCATGTATAATACCCCAGAACCCACAGCAGGATAAATACAGCGCCAATTCCATGTATAATCCCCAGAACCCACAGCAGGATAAATACAGTGCCAATTCCATGTATAATACCCCAGAACCCACAGCGGGATAAATACAGTGCCAATTCCATGTATAATACCCCAGAACCCACAGCGGGATAAATACAGTGCCAATTCCATGTATAATACCCCAGAACCCACAGCGGGATAAATACAGTGCCAATTCCATGTATAATACCCCAGAACCCACAGCGGGATACATACAGTGCCAATTCCATGTATAATACCCCAGAACCCACAGCGGGATACATACAGTGCCAATTCCATGTATAATACCCCAGAACCCACAGCAGATAAATACAGTGCCAATTCCATGTATAATACCCCAGAACCCACAGCAGGATAAATACAGTGCCAATTCCATGTATAATACCCCAGAACCCACAGCAGGATAAATACAGTGCCAATTCCATGTATAATACCCCAGAACCCACAGCAGATAAATACAGTGCCAATTCCATGTATAATACCCCAGAACCCACAGCGGGATAAATACAGTGCCAATTCCATGTTTAATACCCCCAGAACCCACAGCGGGATAAATACAGTGCCAATTCCATGTATAATACCCCAGAACCCACAGCGGGATAAATACAGTGCCAATTCCATGTATAATACCCCAGAACCCACAGCAGATAAATACAGTGCCAATTCCATGTATAATACCCCAGAACCCACAGCAGATAAATACAGTGCCAATTCCATGTATAATACCCCAGAACCCACAGCAGGATAAATACAGTGCCAATTCCATGTATAATACCCCAGAACCCACAGCAGGATAAATACAGTGCCAATTCCATGTATAATACCCCAGAACCCACAGCAGGATAAATACAGTGCCAATTCCATGTATAATACCCCAGAACCCACAGCAGGATAAATACAGTGCCAATTCCATGTATAATACCCCAGAACCCACAGCAGGATAAATACAGTGCCAATTCCATGTATAATACCCCAGAACCCACAGCAGGATAAATACAGTGCCAATTCCATGTATAATACCCCAGAACCCACAGCAGATAAATACAGTGCCAATTCCATGTATAATACCCCAGAACCCACAGCAGGATAAATACAGTGCCAATTCCATGTATAATACCCCAGAACCCACAGCAGGATAAATACAGTGCCAATTCCATGTATAATACCCCAGAACCCACAGCAGGATAAATACAGTGCCAATTCCATGTATAATACCCCAGAACCTACAGCAGGATAAATACAGTGCCAATTCCATGTATAATACCCCAGAACCACAGCAGATAAATACAGTGCCAATTCCATGTATAATACCCCAGAACCCACAGCAGGATAAATACAGTGCCAATTCCATGTATAATACCCCAGAACCCACAGCAGATAAATACAGTGCCAATTCCATGTATAATACCCAGAACCCACAGCAGGATAAATACAGCGCCAATTCCATGTATAATACCCCAGAACCACAGCAGGATAAATACAGCGCCAATTCCATGTATAATCCCCAGAACCCACAGCAGGATAAATACAGTGCCAATTCCATGTATAATCCCCAGAACCACAGCGGGATAAATACAGTGCCAATTCCATGTTTAATACCCCAGAACCCACAGCGGGATAAATACAGTGCCAATTCCATGTATAATACCCCAGAACCACAGCGGGATAAATACAGTGCCAATTCCATGTATAATACCCCAGAACCTACAGCGGGATAAATACAGTGCCAATTCCATGTATAATACCCCAGAACCCACAGCGGGATAAATACAGTGCCAATTCCATGTATAATACCCCAGAACCCACAGCAGGATAAATACAGTGCCAATTCCATGTATAATACCCAGAACCCACAGCAGGATAAATACAGTGCCAATTCCATGTATAATACCCCAGAACCCACAGCAGGATAAATACAGTGCCAATTCCATGTATAATACCCCAGAACCCACAGCAGGATAAATACAGTGCCAATTCCATGTATAATACCCAGAACCCACAGCAGGATAAATACAGTGCCAATTCCATGTATAATACCCCAGAACCCACAGCAGGATAAATACAGTGCCAATTCCATGTATAATACCCCAGAACCCACAGCAGGATAAATACAGTGCCAATTCCATGTATAATACCCCAGAACCCACAGCAGGATAAATACAGTGCCAATTCCATGTATAATACCCCAGAACCCACAGCAGGATAAATACAGTGCCAATTCCATGTATAATACCCCAGAACCCACAGCAGGATAAATACAGTGCCAATTCCATGTATAATACCCAGAACCCACAGCAGGATAAATACAGTGCCAATTCCATGTATAATACCCCAGAACCCACAGCGGGATAAATACAGTGCCAATTCCATGTATAATACTCCAGAACCCACAGCGGGATAAATACAGTGCCAATTCCATGTATAATACCCCAGAACCCACAGCGGGATAAATACAGTGCCAATTCCATGTATAATACTCCAGAACCCACAGCGGGATAAATACAGTGCCAATTCCATGTATAATACCCCAGAACCCACAGCAGGATAAAATACAGGGCCAATTCCATGTATAATACCCCAGAACCCACAGCAGGATAAATACAGTGCCAATTCCATGTATAATACCCAGAACCCACAGCAGATAAATAAAGTGCCAATTCCATGTATAATACCCCAGAACCCACAGCAGGATAAATACAGTGCCAATTCCATGTATAATACCCCAGAACCCACAGCGGGATAAATACAGTGCCAATTCCATGTATAATACCCCAGAACCCACAGCGGGATAAATACAGTGCCAATTCCATGTATAATACCCCAGAACCCACAGCAGGATAAATACAGTGCCAATTCCATGTATAATACCCCAGAACCCACAGCAGATAAATACAGGGCCAATTCCATGTATAATACCCCAGAACCCACAGCGGGATAAATACAGTGCCAATTCCATGTATAATACCCCAGAACCCACAGCAGATAAATACAGTGCCAATTCCATGTATAATACCCCAGAACCCACAGCGGGATAAATACAGTGCCAATTCCATGTATAATACCCCAGAACCCACAGCAGGATAAATACAGTGCCAATTCCATGTATAATACCCCAGAACCCACAGCAGATAAATACAGTGCCAATTCCATGTATAATACCCCAGAACCCACAGCGGGATAAATACAGTGCCAATTCCATGTATAATACCCCAGAACCCACAGCAGATAAATACAGTGCCAATTCCATGTATAATACCCCAGAACCCACAGCGGGATAATACAGTGCCAATTCCATGTATAATACCCCAGAACCCACAGCGGGATAAATACAGTGCCAATTCCATGTATAATACCCCAGAACCCACAGCAGATAAATACAGTGCCAATTCCATGTATAATACCCCAGAACCCACAGCAGGATAAATACAGTGCCAATTCCATGTATAATACCCCAGAACCCACAGCAGATAAATACAGTGCCAATTCCATGTATAATACCCCAGAACCCACAGCAGATAAATACAGTGCCAATTCCATGTATAATACCCCAGAACCCACAGCAGGATAAATACAGTGCCAATTCCATGTATAATACCCCAGAACCCACAGCAGGATAAATACAGTGCCAATTCCATGTATAATACCCCAGAACCCACAGCAGATAAATACAGTGCCAATTCCATGTATAATACCCCAGAACCCACAGCAGGATAAATACAGTGCCAATTCCATGTATAATACCCCAGAACCCACAGCAGGATAAATACAGTGCCAATTCCATGTATAATACCCCAGAACCCACAGCGGGATACATACAGTGCCAATTCCATGTATAATACCCCAGAACCCACAGCGGGATACATACAGTGCCAATTCCATGTATAATACCCCAGAACCCACAGCGGGATACATACAGTGCCAATTCCATGTATAATACCCCAGAACCCACAGCGGGATACATACAGTGCCAATTCCATGTATAATACCCCAGAACCCACAGCAGATAAATACAGTGCCAATTCCATGTATAATACCCCAGAACCCACAGCAGGATAAATACAGTGCCAATTCCATGTATAATACCCCAGAACCCACAGCAGGATAAATACAGTGCCAATTCCATGTATAATACCCCAGAACCCACAGCAGATAAATACAGTGCCAATTCCATGTATAATACCCCAGAACCCACAGCGGGATAAATACAGTGCCAATTCCATGTTTAATACCCCAGAACCCACAGCGGGATAAATACAGTGCCAATTCCATGTATAATACCCCAGAACCCACAGCGGGATAAATACAGTGCCAATTCCATGTATAATACCCCAGAACCCACAGCAGATAAATACAGTGCCAATTCCATGTATAATACCCCAGAACCCACAGCAGATAAATACAGTGCCAATTCCATGTATAATACCCCAGAACCCACAGCAGGATAAATACAGTGCCAATTCCATGTATAATACCCCAGAACCCACAGCAGGATAAATACAGTGCCAATTCCATGTATAATACCCCAGAACCTACAGCAGGATAAATACAGTGCCAATTCCATGTATAATACCCCAGAACCCACAGCAGGATAAATACAGTGCCAATTCCATGTATAATACCCCAGAACCCACAGCAGGATAAATACAGTGCCAATTCCATGTATAATACCCCAGAACCCACAGCAGATAAATACAGTGCCAATTCCATGTATAATACCCCAGAACCCACAGCAGGATAAATACAGCGCCAATTCCATGTATAATACCCCAGAACCCACAGCAGGATAAATACAGCGCCAATTCCATGTATAATCCCCAGAACCCACAGCAGGATAAATACAGTGCCAATTCCATGTATAATACCCCAGAACCCACAGCGGGATAAATACAGTGCCAATTCCATGTATAATACCCCAGAACCCACAGCGGGATAAATACAGTGCCAATTCCATGTATAATACCCCAGAACCCACAGCGGGATAAATACAGTGCCAATTCCATGTATAATACCCCAGAACCCACAGCGGGATACATACAGTGCCAATTCCATGTATAATACCCCAGAACCCACAGCGGGATACATACAGTGCCAATTCCATGTATAATACCCCAGAACCCACAGCAGATAAATACAGTGCCAATTCCATGTATAATACCCCAGAACCCACAGCAGGATAAATACAGTGCCAATTCCATGTATAATACCCCAGAACCCACAGCAGGATAAATACAGTGCCAATTCCATGTATAATACCCCAGAACCCACAGCAGATAAATACAGTGCCAATTCCATGTATAATACCCCAGAACCCACAGCGGGATAAATACAGTGCCAATTCCATGTTTAATACCCCAGAACCCACAGCGGGATAAATACAGTGCCAATTCCATGTATAATACCCCAGAACCCACAGCGGGATAAATACAGTGCCAATTCCATGTATAATACCCCAGAACCCACAGCAGATAAATACAGTGCCAATTCCATGTATAATACCCCAGAACCCACAGCAGATAAATACAGTGCCAATTCCATGTATAATACCCCAGAACCCACAGCAGGATAAATACAGTGCCAATTCCATGTATAATACCCCAGAACCCACAGCAGGATAAATACAGTGCCAATTCCATGTATAATACCCCAGAACCCACAGCAGGATAAATACAGTGCCAATTCCATGTATAATACCCCAGAACCCACAGCAGGATAAATACAGTGCCAATTCCATGTATAATACCCCAGAACCCACAGCAGGATAAATACAGTGCCAATTCCATGTATAATACCCCAGAACCCACAGCAGATAAATACAGTGCCAATTCCATGTATAATACCCCAGAACCCACAGCAGGATAAATACAGTGCCAATTCCATGTATAATACCCCAGAACCCACAGCAGGATAAATACAGTGCCAATTCCATGTATAATACCCCAGAACCCACAGCAGGATAAATACAGTGCCAATTCCATGTATAATACCCCAGAACCTACAGCAGGATAAATACAGTGCCAATTCCATGTATAATACCCCAGAACCCACAGCAGGATAAATACAGTGCCAATTCCATGTATAATACCCCAGAACCCACAGCAGGATAAATACAGTGCCAATTCCATGTATAATACCCCAGAACCCACAGCAGATAAATACAGTGCCAATTCCATGTATAATACCCCAGAACCCACAGCAGGATAAATACAGCGCCAATTCCATGTATAATACCCCAGAACCCACAGCAGGATAAATACAGCGCCAATTCCATGTATAATCCCCAGAACCCACAGCAGGATAAATACAGTGCCAATTCCATGTATAATACCCCAGAACCCACAGCGGGATAAATACAGTGCCAATTCCATGTATAATACCCCAGAACCCACAGCGGGATAAATACAGTGCCAATTCCATGTATAATACCCCAGAACCTACAGCGGGATAAATACAGTGCCAATTCCATGTATAATACCCCAGAACCCACAGCGGGATAAATACAGTGCCAATTCCATGTATAATACCCCAGAACCCACAGCAGGATAAATACAGTGCCAATTCCATGTATAATACCCCAGAACCCACAGCAGGATAAATACAGTGCCAATTCCATGTATAATACCCCAGAACCCACAGCAGGATAAATACAGTGCCAATTCCATGTATAATACCCCAGAACCCACAGCAGGATAAATACAGTGCCAATTCCATGTATAATACCCCAGAACCCACAGCAGGATAAATACAGTGCCAATTCCATGTATAATACCCCAGAACCCACAGCAGGATAAATACAGTGCCAATTCCATGTATAATACCCCAGAACCCACAGCAGGATAAATACAGTGCCAATTCCATGTATAATACCCCAGAACCCACAGCAGGATAAATACAGTGCCAATTCCATGTATAATACCCCAGAACCCACAGCAGGATAAATACAGTGCCAATTCCATGTATAATACCCCAGAACCCACAGCGGGATAAATACAGTGCCAATTCCATGTATAATACCCCAGAACCCACAGCGGGATAAATACAGTGCCAATTCCATGTATAATACTCCAGAACCCACAGCGGGATAAATACAGTGCCAATTCCATGTATAATACCCCAGAACCCACAGCGGGATAAATACAGTGCCAATTCCATGTATAATACTCCAGAACCCACAGCGGGATAAATACAGTGCCAATTCCATGTATAATACCCCAGAACCCACAGCAGGATAAATACAGGGCCAATTCCATGTATAATACCCCAGAACCCACAGCAGGATAAATACAGTGCCAATTCCATGTATAATACCCCAGAACCCACAGCAGATAAATAAAGTGCCAATTCCATGTATAATACCCCAGAACCCACAGCAGGATAAATACAGTGCCAATTCCATGTATAATACCCCAGAACCCACAGCGGGATAAATACAGTGCCAATTCCATGTATAATACCCCAGAACCCACAGCAGGATAAATACAGTGCCAATTCCATGTATAATACCCCAGAACCCACAGCGGGATAAATACAGTGCCAATTCCATGTATAATACCCCAGAACCCACAGCGGGATAAATACAGTGCCAATTCCATGTATAATACCCCAGAACCCACAGCAGGATAAATACAGTGCCAATTCCATGTATAATACCCCAGAACCCACAGCAGATAAATACAGGGCCAATTCCATGTATAATACCCCAGAACCCACAGCAGATAAATACAGTGCCAATTCCATGTATAATACCCCAGAACCCACAGCGGGATAAATACAGTGCCAATTCCATGTATAATACCCCAGAACCCACAGCAGATAAATACAGTGCCAATTCCATGTATAATACCCCAGAACCCACAGCGGGATAAATACAGTGCCAATTCCATGTATAATACCCCAGAACCCACAGCGGGATAAATACAGTGCCAATTCCATGTATAATACCCCAGAACCCACAGCAGATAAATACAGTGCCAATTCCATGTATAATACCCCAGAACCCACAGCAGGATAAATACAGTGCCAATTCCATGTATAATACCCCAGAACCCACAGCAGATAAATACAGTGCCAATTCCATGTATAATACCCCAGAACCCACAGCAGATAAATACAGTGCCAATTCCATGTATAATACCCCAGAACCCACAGCAGGATAAATACAGTGCCAATTCCATGTATAATACCCCAGAACCCACAGCAGGATAAATACAGTGCCAATTCCATGTATAATACCCCAGAACCCACAGCGGGATAAATACAGTGCCAATTCCATGTATAATACCCCAGAACCCACAGCGGGATAAATACAGTGCCAATTCCATGTATAATACCCCAGAACCCACAGCGGGATAAATACAGTGCCAATTCCATGTATAATATTGGGTATGTTTTATGTCCAACAGGGTAGACGGGCTACATGTTGGATAGGATTTCACTTTCCACTGTTTACATAAGTTTCAGTCATAAAGTAGAGTTGAACCAAGTGCAAAATAAAGGCAAACCAAACCATGTTTAGGATTTGGAGGTTAGTCCTGGGCCACCCTTTTCAATATTACACATTGGGGTATCAGAGACCCAGCTATATCCTTATCATATTAGGGGGGGGTTGTATTTAAAGCCATGAATATAGAGTTTCAGCTTCCCGTAGAATTGGAATTGTAGATATCATAGAATCCTGTTGTACTCGGGGGCCATATTGTTCCGGCTCTCTCAGAGGGACGTGGGGCAATTTACATTTTTGCAATATCTTCCGTGAGATTTGGGTTGTTGCTTCCCACTGGCTGGTAAAAAATACAGCCGGGCGCCCAACACTCGGAAATAAGTGCGTTCCGCCAACCTTTGTCATGTTTATTCAAAACATCCCATCGATTTGTTCTGATGATAGAAATAGACACATGGCGGCTGTTCCAATTCATCTCTCCGCTCCTTCCCTCCTCCAGCTGCGCCGCTTCTCTCTGTACCCTGTGGGGAACGGGATATTATTTTATTGTTCTGTCGCGCCAGCCGGGCACCCACTGCTTTACTCTATTAAAATAAGAACTATATACAGGAACAAAGGAATCCGGCTAATGGGATGAGATCTCGGGGGCACTAAATACTTTGATAGGGGAGGATTCTGATTTGGAAGTGTGTTAAAATCCGCACTGTTCCGGGGGGATGCGGGAGAAAGTTTACTTCTATAAAGTGTTCGGCATTAAAAAGTAGATTGGGGCACGAGCAAAGCTGGGTTAGCAATATACAATTGAACTCTTTTGGCTTTTTCCAAAAGAAGAAAAAGAGTTCAGCATACATTGAACAATTGGCTCAAATGTACTCCTACTTTATCCTGTCTTAGAAAATCCAGAGAGAAAAAGATTAAATGAACACTTCTGTTTGGAAAACGTATCCTAAAACAGTTTAGCGTATGTTAAATGTACCATTAAACTCATTGGATTCTTCCAAAGAAGAAAAAGAGTTCAGCATACATTGAACAATTGGCTCAAATGTACTCCTACTTTATAAAGATTAAATGAACACTTTTTTTTGGAAAACGTATCCTAAAACAGGTTAGCGTATATTAAATGTACCATTAAACTCTTTTGGATTCTTCCAAAGAAGAAAAAGAGTTCAGCATCCATTGAACAATTGGCTCAAATGTACTCCTACTTTATCCTGTCTTAGAAAATCCAGAGAGATAAAGATTAAATGAACTCTTTTTTTGGAAAACCATTAAACTCATTGGATTCTTCTAAAAGAAGAAAAAGAGTTCATCATGCATTGAGCCATTTGCTCAAATGTACTCCTAGGTGTCTATCTTAGAAAATCCAGATGGATAAAGATTAAATGAACTCTTTTTTGGAAAATTTATTCTAAAACAGGTTAGTGTATGTTAAATGCACCATTAAACTCTTTTGGCTTCTTCCAAAGAAGAAAGAGTTCAGCTTATATTGAACAATTGGCTCAAATGTACTCCTACTTTATCCTATCTTAGAAAAACCAGAGAGATAAAGATTAAATGAAGTCCTTTTTGGAAAACTTATCCTAAAACAAGTTAGAGTATATTAAATGTACCATTAAACTCTTTTAGATTCTTCCAAAAAAAGACAAGTTGAGCATGTATTGAGCCATTTGTTAAAATTTAACTCCTACTTGTCTATCATAGAAAATCCAGATGGATGAAGATTAAATTAACTCTTTTTTTTAGAAAACGTATCCTAAAACAGGTTAGTGTATATTAAATGTACCATTAAACTCTTTTGGATTCTTCCAAAGAAGAAAAAGAGTTCAGCATACATTGAACAATGTATCCTGTCTTAAAAAATCCAGAGAGATAAAGATTAAATGAACACTTTTTTTTGGAATACATATCCTAAAACAGGTTAGCGTATGTTAAATGTACCATTAATCTCTTTTGGATTCTTCCAAAGAAGAAAAAGAGTTCAGCATGTATTGAGCCATTTGCTTAAATTTACTCCTACTTGTCTATCTTCCAGATGTATAAAGATTAAATGAAATCTTGTTTGGAAAATTAATCCTAAAACAGGTTATCATATATTAAATGTACCATTAAATGCTTTTGGATTCCAAAGAAGATAAAGAGTTCAGCATGTATTGAGCCATTTGCTGAAATTTACTCCTACTTGTCTACCATAGAAAATCCAGATGGATGAAGATTAAATTAACTCTTTTTTTTTTTTGGAAAACGTATCCTAAAACAGGTTAGTGTATATTAAATATACCATTAAACTCTTTTGGATTCTTCCAAAGAAGATAAAGAGTTCAGCATGTATTGAGCAGGAGTAAATTTACTCCTACTTGTCTATTTTAGAAAATCCAGATGGATGAAGATTAATTGAACTCTTTTTTTAGAAAACATATATTAACTGTACCATTAAACTCTATTGAATTCTTCCAAAAGAAGAAAAAGAGTTCAGCATATATTGATCCATGTCATCAAACTGAAATCCCAGACCTTAGACTATTTACTTGACTAAAGTTAATATGAACTTTTTTGGGATAGTTCTCCTAAAAGAGTTCAGCATATACAGTATTTGTCATTTAATCGAATGAAATTCTAGATGTCTGTCGTAGAATACTCACACAGGTAAAGATAATATGAACTCTTTAAAGATATTTATCATTAAAGAGTTCAGCATACATTAAACCGTTTAATCTGATGGGCTCATAGGTGTCTATTCTACAAAATGAAGATGGCTGAAGATCATATGAACTCTTTTGGCATATTCCTTATATATATAATGTCTTCCTTATAACCACATGATATTGTTCCGCCATATTGTTCTCTTCCATCTGTTCCAGAGCCGTTTCATTACTTACCCAGTCCAGTTGCTTTTACTACCTCCACCTTTTTCAAACAATTCAGGGATAAAACTATATCTCTGTAAGTTTAACAATATATTGTTTTCTACGGGATCAAATATAAAATATATTTTATAATGATGGATCGTTGGGGCCGTCTGGATTTCATTATGTTGCCGGTTATTTATTGGTTGGAAATGATTGCTGACTGGGTGCATTGAGTAACATGAAAGAGATATTCCATTATCCTGGGAAGCTTTGAATGAGCTCTTTTCAGTGGTACCGCCGGGTCATTACCTTCTCAATGGGGAATCACTGATGACATGTAGGCTAATGGGATACTCGTTGGGCAGTTAAGCTACCCTTCCCCAGAGAGGTTCTATATATATTAAGTGAAAGGCTTCCAGAATCACGATGCCATCGGTATGATCATATATGGGAAATTGTAAAGACCAGCCACATACTTGTTTCTTCCAGATCTATACCGTAGATTGGACTCTAAGTGCACCTTTAATTGAGGGACATTTCTAGGGGATGCCGACCCCCCCGCCCCTCCATGCTTAGGTTTTTTGTGTCAGAGAGTGCAATAGGGTCATCTTGCCCTACCATCCTACTATCTCCAACTTGTCCTGTTGTCATTTGGGCTTACTGTCCTACTGTCTCCATGTAGTTCTGCCGTCTTCATCTTGCCCTATTGTCTCCATCTTGATCTATTGTCTTCACTTGCTCTACTATCTACATCTTCATCTACTATCTCCATCTTGCGCTCCTGTCTCCATCTTGCCCTACTGTCTCCATCTTGCCCTACTGTCTCCATCTTGCCCTACTGTTGCCTACTTGCCCTACTGTCTCCATCTTGTCCTACTGTCTCCATCTAGTCCTACTGTCTTCATCTTGCCCTACTGTCTCCATCTTGCCCTACTGTCTCCATCTTGCCCTACTGTCTCCATCTTGCCCTACTGTCTCCATCTTGCCCTACTGTCTCCATCTTGCCCTACTGTTGCCTACTTGCCCTACTGTCTCCATCTTGTCCTACTGTCTCCATCTAGTCCTACTGTCTTCATCTTGCCCTACTGTCTCCATCTTGCCCTACTGTCTCCATCTTGCCCTACTGTCGCCTACTTGTCCTACTGTCTCCATCTTGTCCTACTGTCTCCATCTTGTCCTACTGTCTCCATCTTGTCCTACTGTCTCCATCTTGTCCTACTGTCTCCATCTAGTCCTACTGTCTCCATCTTGTCCTACTGTTTCCATCTTGGTTTATTGTCTCCATCTTGCCCTACTGTCCCCATCTTGTCCTACTGTCTCCATCTTGATCTACTGTCTCCATCTTGCCCTACTGTCTCCATCTTGCCCTACTGTCTCTATCTTGCCCTACTGTCTCCATCTTGATCTACTGTCTCTATCTTGCCCTACTGTCTCCATCTTGCCCTACTGTCTCCATCTTGCCCTACTGTCTCCATCTTTCCCTACCGTCCCCATCTTGCCCTACCGTCTCCATCTTGCCCTACCGTCTCCATCTTGCCCTACCGTCTCCATCTTGCCCTACCGTCTCCATCTTGCCCTACCGTCTCCATCTTGCCCTACCGTCCCCATCTTGCCCTACCGTCCCCATCTTGCCCTACTGTCCCCATCTTGCCCTACTGTCTCCATCTTGCCCTACTGTCTCCATCTTGCCCTACTGTCTCCATCTTGCCCTACTGTCCCCATCTTGCCCTACTGTCTCCATCTTGCCCCACTCTCTCCACCTTGATCCACTATCTGTTTCTAGCCCTGCTGCTACAATTTTGCCGTACTCTACCTTGTGTTTCCTGCTGTTCTTGCCTTTTACCTGCTGTTTGGTGGGGTCCCATGTTGTATAGGGCCCAGGTCATACTCTTTTTGGACCCATCTAATGGCAGCTCTGCTGTTCTGGCGCTCATCCTGAAGTGCATTTATCCATTAAATCTGTGTGGTAGCAACGTCAACATTTACTGAAGCTGGATTTATTGTGTGTATAAATAACCCACTTTCAGTTGCTCGGGTTTTCATTTTCCTCTGCCTTCTTGTTCACTTTTCTTCTCTGGCTTTTAAATTCCTTCCCCGCTAAAGCAGAAATATAATCTTGGTACAGGCTGTGTTTTTCTTCCCCTCCAGTAATGAAGGAATATTGCCTTTATGAAGGCCTCATTTTTATTCTCCATATTCCAGAAATGCAGTTACTTAGCTGTAATTGTGCCGTTTCGGATCTGGGTGAGCGTACTTAGGCAAGCATAGCAAATAGCTCGGGTTTTAGTGCAGATTGGCTTTCATGAGTCGAAGGAATGATTGGGCGCCGGATCCCCTGAAAGTACCTGGCGAAGGAAATGAATTTGCCCAAACGGCTGTAATGATTAAACAAACAATCGGCTCCCTGAAAGTAGCTATTAAATCCATCTTCCGCTTGCTTTACATTTTGAATAGAGGCTGTGATTCCGGATGAGGCTATGGATAAATGTCTCTCAAACTGCCATCATGTTCTCATAGTTATTTCTTCATAACAAAAGCTTGTTCAATCCCACCCCCCCCCCGGGTACCAAGCCAGCGAGTAGCCAACAATATTCTTCCATGAGTTTTTTATTTTTGTATCTGTGGGGGCTTAATTACTCTGGCAGCACAACACTGTTATTAGTGGCAGGTTTCTTATGGAAGCCGGCACCCACGGGAGCCCGAGGGTTGAGTCTATGGGTGCTCCTTCTGCATGAGGAGAGCTGCCTTTGTGAGACGTTGCTCCCTACAGAGACCTGAAATGCTTTATCAAAATACAGAGCGGAGTAATAAAAAAATGAAGCATTTGCTGCTGTGCCGCGACTTACCGTGAGCGGGATAAAGAACATTATCACAGGCGAAGACGTGAAGACGTGTAAATCCGGAGAGGACGATAATAACCTCTCCGCGGTCGGCACAAACACACGGGGCGGCAAAATGGCAAAAGTGATATCAAGTGGATTTTAAAGTGCAGATAAGGGCTGAGTATGAAGGAAAGGTTAGGTGAGCCCATTGGCTTAACGCGGGGAGAGGGAAAGCCAATCATTAGCTAAATGTGGGGGCAAGGCTGGGAAGATTGTCTTCACTTGATGGAAAGTCTAATGTAACCACAACATGTTGCAGAGCTCAACAACCAGTGGCGAAACATTGGGGACTTGGTCATCCATTGACTATACATTGTGGAAAGGTCTGTGAAGGTTCTCATTCATCCAAGTCATGGTATATCTGTAGTATTAAGTCAAATCAACTGGACTTGTTGGGTTTGGCTTGTCACCCAACTGGGTTTCTCGGGTATCCGTGCTATAACTGCCCCTACTCTTATGGGAAGGTTCCCACTAGATGGTGGAACAGTGTTGCTGGGAGTTGCTGCCATTCAGCCACAAGAGAATTAGTGAGGTTGGGCAGTGATGTTGGGGATTAGGCTCACAGTCGGGGTTCCATCCCACAGGGGGTCAGTTGGGTTGCCCCTCCCCTTGCTGCTATAACTGCCCCTGCCCTTCTGGGAAGGTTCCCACTAGATGGTGGTACAGTGTTGCTGGGAGTTGCTCCCATTCAGCCACAAGGGCATTAGTGAGGTTGGGCAGTGATGTTGGGGGTCAGGCTCACAGTCGGGGTTCCATCCCACAGGGGTCAGTTGGGTTGCCCCTCCCCTTGCTGCTATAACTGCCCCTACTCTTCTGGGAAGGTTCCCACTAGATGTTGGAACAGTGTTGCTGGGAGTTGCTCCCATTCAGCCACAAGGGCATTAGTGAGGTTGGGCAGTGATGTTGGGGGTCAGGCTCACAGTCGGGGTTCCATCCCACAGGGGGTCAGTTGGGTTGGCTGTAGATGAGCTATTCCTGTACTTTGGGTTTTTAAATCTCCTCTCGGGCCAATACTATAATGAGCGGCGGATCTTGGCTTCACTCACAGTAGCCGTCCTTCCACCATCGCATTTTCTTTTCTCATCAGTGGGGACATTGCGGGGCCTTATTATGCTGCCAAGAGAGCAGAGCGACAGAGGAGCATTTTACGCTCTAAGCCGGGAAAACTCTTTTATTTTGTCTGTCTCGTTATGACAGGCTTTAACTCAAACCGCCTCTGCAACTGGGAGTCGAGATCGGATGAGACGTTCCTGCTCTCGGAGACGGGGAGCTCCTTGTGTGAATGGATTTGACTTTAGATCAATCCACATTAGCGCTAAATCTGTCTGTTTTTGTCTTTCTGTTCCCCCCCGGGGAGGGGGCTGTGCCAAGCGGGGAATCTTTAAACCCAAATCAAAGATTATGGAGAAAAATCTCCAAATGCAAAGTCAGCAGTCGGCCGAGGGTTGTTGGCAGCCGCCATTTGCATTGTGCTTGGATTAAGGACTATTGAAACTCTTTGGGTTCGAAACGCGTTTCTTAGAGAACATAGATGCCAAGAGATTAGGGGTTTAAAGTATTAATTCTTCTATTGCTCATCCTCTGTGTCTTCTTACGCTGAGCCGAGGGGGCGAATGGAGGGGGGGGGGGAAAGACTGGTTAATATACAAAACATGTCCCATGATAAACAGAGCTTTCTGTGCCTGAGCAAGTGGCTAAGTGCCAGCTCCCGTTGGGCACGGGAATGTGTTAATGGAAAGGGCTGGGTGGCACCGAGGATTTCTAAGGTTTTACATAAGGATATCTGATTACGGGAGATAAGCTATAATATATAGGAACCGTCGCTACTTTACTCGTAGTGTTTCTCTTACTGAAAGCAAGAAATTCCGTATTGTCTACCAAGTCATTCATCCAGTTATTCCGTCATCGGCGGAAAGCTCAGTATTACTCTACTTTACTGAATCTAATGGCACACGATTTGCATTTGTCTGTGTGCGCGGAATATCCTATGTCGGCATTTGGGCAACCGAGACAGTTATAATGGTCTGTAATTGTAACAGCCCCCTAGTGGCCACAACTGTACCCCCATAGTGTGAGAAATAATATGGGAGTGTCCAGCCATCAGTGTCAATACAAATATACAGAGAAGGAATGTTCTGGGCACACAATAAGCTGTACCCCCATACTGTACTGTCTAAGGGAAACACTATGGCACCCCCTACCCATATGTATAAATACAAATATACAGAGAGGGAATGTTCTGGGCACACAATAAGCTGTACTGTCTAAGGGAAACACTATGGCACCCCCTACCCATATGTATAAATACAAATATACAGAGAAGGAATGTTCTGGGCACACAATAAGCTGTACCCCCATACTGTACTGTCTAAGGGAAACACTATGGCACCTCCTACCCATATGTATAAATACAAATATACAGAGAAGGAATGTTCTGGGCACACAATAAGCTGTACCCCCATACTGTACTGTCTAAGGGAAACACTATGGCACCCCCTACCCATATGTATAAATACAAATATACAGAGAAGGAATGTTCTGGGCACACAATAAGCTGTACCCCCATACTGTACTGTCTAAGGGAAACACTATGGCACCCCCTACCCATATGTATAAATACAAATATACAGAGAAGGAATGTTCTGGGCACACAATAAGCTGTACCCTCATACTGTACTGTCTAAGGGAAACACTATGGCACCTCCTACCCATATATATAAATACAAATATACAGAGAAGGAATGTTCTGGGCACACAATAAGCTGTACCCCCATACTGTACTGTCTAAGGGAAACACTATGGCACCTCCTACCCATATGTATAAATACAAATATACAGAGAAGGAATGTTCTGGGCACACAATAAGCTGTACCCCCATACTGTACTGTCTAAGGGAAACACTATGGCACTTCCTACCCATATGAATAAATACAAATATACAGAGAAGGAATGCTCTGGGCACACAATAAGCTGTACCCCAATACTGTACTGTCTAAGGGAAACACTATGGCACCTCCTACCCATATGTATAAATACAAATATACAGAGAAGGAATGTTCTGGGCACACAATAAGCTGTACCTCCATACTGTACTGTCTAAGGGAAACACTATGGCACCCCCTACCCATATGTATAAATACAAATATACAGAGAAGGAATGCTCTGGGCACACAATAAGCTGTACCCCCATACTGTACTGTCTAATGGAAACACTATGGCACCCCCTACCCATATGTATAAATACAAATATACAGAGAAGGAATGTTCTGGGCACACAATAAGCTGTACCCCCATACTGTACTGTCTAAGGGAAACACTATGGCACCTCCTACCCATATGTATAAATACAAATATACAGAGAAGGAATGTTCTGGGCACACAATAAGCTGTACCCCCATACTGTACTGTCTAAGGGAAACACTATGGCACCTCCTACCCATATGTATAAATACAAATATACAGAGAAGGAATGTTCTGGGCACACAATAAGCTGTACCCCCATACTGTACTGTCTAAGGGAAACACTATGACACCCCTACCCATATGTATAAATACAAATATACAGAGAAGGAATGTTCTGGGCACACAATAAGCTGTACCCCCATACTGTACTGTCTAAGGGAAACACTATGGCACCCCCTACCCATATGTATAAATACAAATATACAGAGAAGGAATGCTCTGGGCGCACAATGAGAAAGTGCATGCACAAAAATGTCATTTTTGTTTTACCCATGGTTCTTTTTTTCACTCCTACAAAACAGTGCATTTTTAATTAGTCCCAACTGTGTTGGTGGGGGATTGGTTAGATGCAAATCATTTGCGTGTGGCGGTTGGAGGTATAAAAAAAAGCCCTAAAAGTAAGACTTTCACAAGTCAGCTGTGAATTCCCAGGGCCCCTTGGGTCCATAGACCCTTTATTTCCTACTTTGCCTGCAGCCTGAATAGTCTAATTGGCGCTGGGAGCACGTAGGGGCCACAAGTACCGGTGCCATTTTGCCCGTTACCCTCGGGTGGGTGTATGAGCCTTAGTAGGGAGAGCTCATTAGGTGCCAATAATAACGGGTGAGGGATCCCATCCCGCACTCATCAATATAAGAATTATTTTTCGGTTACAGATGAGGCGTCGATTTATCAAGTGCGTTAATGGGGCCGGCTAAGCGCTCACGTGCGGCTGTTTGTGGTTATTCATCTCCTTCCCGTGTTCCTATTAATAACCAGCTGGGCTCCTGCGCCCCGTTTTGCTGTCTCTGCACATTCCTGCTCTCTTTTGTCTCTTTCCCTTCTCTCTGGTATCTCCGTGCGGCTGAGAAACGCGTGGGGAGATGCCGCGCATCCTGCTGAATGCAGCAGCCGCCGACGTGCATAGAACGTCTCTTACGGGTGTATTTATTTGTGCTGAAAAGCAGTATAGCAAAGTCTAATCATTACTAGATGGGACTCGGTGATATCTGGGAACTACATTGTTTTGGGATAAGCTTTATACTGCACTTAAAGGGGAAGCAAAATGCGTTAAAGAGCCCCACACAACGCAGAAACCCCTAATATACCTGTCACTGTTATTGGTTCCTTCAAAAAGTAGGAATAAATACAATGTTTACTGTATATGCTGAAATCCAGCTGCAAAACAGCTCTTCTCTTTCTGCATCATTTGGCAGGGGAGGAGGGACTAAAACACTGATGTTACAAATGGGGGGTGCAAGGCCCACCGGGTCTGCCGTCCAAGGTGCCTCCTCCGGCCGCGTCCCCCCTAAACCTCCTCTCCGCAGGGGCCCCTGTCCGACGTCTTCCCCTGAACGCGTATGTGAAACGCGTCAGGGGAGGGCATCGGAGGCCAGAGAAAGCAGCTATAGGGTCAGGTCTGGGCCGCTGGGCCCACTGAGTACTTTCTTCACAGCCCGGGTCAGACTGGCGGGATGCAGGGCCCACCAGGGCCCGCACCCCCCAAGGTGCCTCCTCCGTCCGCGTCCCCCTAAACCCCCCCCTCCGCATGGGCCCCTGTCCGGCGTCCTCCCTTGAACGAGTATGTGAAACGCGTCAGGGGAGGACATCGGAGGCCAGAGAAAGCAGCTATAGGGTCGGATCTGGGCCGGGGCCCACTGGGAAATTTTCCCAGCGGCCCAGTCCGACCCTGTCCACAGCTTACAGACAGCATGCAGGAACTACATAACCCACAATGCATTGCACTGTGATGTTCCTTTCCTTACTGACATCACATGTGCAGCAGGGAATTGTGGGATTGGGAGGATGCAGGCTGAAGGCAGGCTGAGGGACAGGCGACTACTATTACATATTTTTGAGCCCCAAAGTAGTCAGATCGGCAGGGGGCGGGGCTTAGGGAACTGTTTTAACCCAGATTATTACATTAAACATCAAGAAAAGGTAGAATCCATCGTGGGGTTTGGCCAAACCCAAAAAAGTGGGTTCCCTACTTTAAATGACACCATGGAGGGGTAACTATTGTAGAATAGCCTTTTTATGCCTGTTTTTTAGCCTTTTTAATCTTTTTCAAGATGGTCCAATTAGATCTAGAGATCCTGGAGAGGTAAAGTCCTGGAATAGCCTCCGATATGACTTTGGGAGCCTTTAGGCCACAGCTCTACATCCGTCTCTATTTACACCTGAATATTGGTACGAGCAGGCGGCTCAGGATAATTATCTTCAGTAGCGCGAGATATCACTTTGGGGCAACTATGGCTACAAATGTCCGTTTCACTCTAATTGCATCTAGAATGGAAGCGTAGGTAGGGTTGGCATAGCCTAGAATATCTCTTTAGGGTACCGGGGGCTCCATTACTCGCTGTCGCTCCTCCACCTTCTCTCTACTCCGCGTCTCGCAAGTGTTTAATGGTCACAGCTAGAGACGTTCTCCGGACGTTGGTTTATTGCTTGGATAATGAGTTTCCATGCTTGGGATTTGCCGCCTCCATTGCCTGATGACATCATTAAAAAGTAATGGGTTTTAGCCACCTGTCGTTAGGACTAAGAGGCGGTTTGGCGGTTTAATTGCATTGGCCGATTCCTGCCGCAGCAAAGTGTCACCCGTTTGTCTGGGCGGACAGCTCCTATTAATAGAGATCTGGGGCTGCGAGAGGAGAAGGAAACAGGAGCATCACTTTGCAGTAATAATAATGATAGATTTTTCTTCTTCTTCTAAGGAGCCCGAGTGTTCTCCAATCAGCGACGCCCAAGGATAAGTGTCACGCAAAGTAATGACTTAGCCTTGAAAAAGCCTAAATCCCAAATCTCTGGGACCACCTAACCAAAAGGCACAAGATGTTCCTGAAGTCTTTAGGCGCACCTTCACCCAAGGGCTTGAGTGAACCCCTTTATCCCCGACCTCCCCAGCCAAAAGGCACACAGGGGGCAAGGTTCTTCTGACCCCCTTCACCCAAGGGCTTGAGTGAACCCCTTTATCCCTGACCTCCCCGGCCAAAAGGCACACAGGGGGCAAGGTTCTCCCGACCCCCTTTGCCACAAGGCTAGGGTGAACCCCTTTATTCCCAACCTCCCCGGCCAAAAGGCACACAGGTGGCATGGTTCTCACGACCCCCTTCGCCCAAGGTCTAGGGTGAACCCCTTTATCCCCAACCTCTCCAGCCAAAAGGCACACAGGTGGCAAGGTTCTTCCGACCCCCTTCACCCAAAGGCTAGGGTGAACCCCTTTATTCCTGACCCCATCGGCCAAAAGGCACACAGGTGGCATGGTTCTCCTGACCGCCTTCGCCCAAGGGCTAGGATGAACCCCTTTATTCCCAACCTCCCCGGCCAAAAGGCACACAGGTGGCATGGTTTCCCGACCCCCTTCGCCCAAGGGCTAGGGTGAACCCCTTTATTCCTGACCTCCCCGGCCAAAAGGCACACAGGTGGCAAGGTTCTTCCGACCCCCTTCGCACAAGGGCTAGGGTTAACCCCTTTATCCCTGACCTATTGTCCTGACTGTTTAGTTGATCAGACAGGTTGGAAAATGTGGGTGGGATAAGGATAAAATCTGCGCATGTATCTGTGTATCTGCCGATACCCTTGGGGGCCCTACAATGGGAGTCACTTTCCTACGATTGGTGCCTGTAACTATTTCATGTTCAGAACATCCTCCCATTGGTTATTTTTAGGGCTTTATCCTACAATTTCAGGCTGAATGTGAGTTTTAGATCGTTATATTTAAACGTACGACCGAAACCCGAACACTTGTCGGAAGAAGACTAACATCTGAACGTGTATGGGCAGCTTAAGTGGTCCACACCAATATTGTTGCTTAGCTAAAAGAGTTTGTTTACATGGAATCTACAGACTCACAAGGCATAAGCGTATAGGTATGAAGCTGCTGTACTAACCTGGGTACGGCAACCTTCTTGTAGTGGAGATCCTAACCTCCCCAATGATCTCCATTACAAGACAAAGGCTCCATGAGAAGGTAAAGTTCCATGTCCTCGTGGTGTCTATTAGCACTGAGCATCTTTGTTATCCCAAAGCTCACTAACCACGGGCAGTGCCATTGGCACCAAGAACATATCTGTCCAACATCAGAAAGACGGTTCATTAACTCAAGCCTAATTATTTTTTTTTTTTAATTTCCATTTCACCCAGGGTGCCTTTAATGATGTGTAATCTACTTGTAATGGAACTGGCCAATTAGGCTCTACCACCTCAAGTATCAAACTGCAGCCGGTCATGTAGTTCAATTGCTTTACACTAAGCAGATCCAACTTCTTTCCTTATTCATTTGCCTGAATTTGGTCCGATTTGCCAAAAAGTCAAATTCATCGCCCTACGAAGTGTTGCCGTTTAAGCTCCATGTTAACGACCAACCACAGACTCTGTTGTATTGAAATTCATTACTTCTCATTCTCAGCCCTCGCTGAGGCCCCAAGCCGGGTTGAGGTTAATATACATGGAATTCAGCCAGGGCCGTTGATATGAATAAGCAGGTTAATAAGAATTTATGATATGCTCTCCTTGTAAATAAAAGCTCTTTGTGGGCCCTAAGAGAACAATTAGGATGTGACATACAGGATCGATAGGAAATACAGAGATAAGAAAGGGGACAGTCGGATCTTTCTGACACCAGAAGAAGGTGTTTGTATGGATTTCCATTGAAGAAGCGTCGGTTGCCGTGTTCTTTGGACAGAAAGGCAGGGACTGGCTGAGCTTCAGTAAGAGTAATATCAATGGGCTAATGGATCGCATTGTACTGAGGAGTAATGATTAGGCTTCAGCCTGGAATTATAGGCAACTGTAACATTTCTTTGCTAATACCGCAACTCAACGTATGGTCCTACAGAGAAGCTTCTACACTAAGGTGGGGCTCCTCCAGTGTCGGACTGGCCCATCAGGATACCAGGAGTCGCTAAGGTGGAGCTCCTCCAGTGTCGGACTGGCCCATCAGGATACCAGGAGTCGCTAAGGTGGGGCTCCTCCAGTGTCGGACTGGCCCACCAGGATACCAGGAGTCACTAAGGATGGGCTCCTCCAGTGTCGGACTGGCCCATCAGGATACCAGGAGTCGCTAAGGTGGAGCTCCTCCAGTGTCGGACTGGCCCATCAGGATACCAGGAGTCGCTAAGGTGGGGCTCCTCCAGTGTCGGACTGGCCCACCAGGATACCAGGAGTCGCTAAGGTGGGGCTCCTCCAGTGTCGGACTGGCCCACCAGGATACCAGGAGTCGCTAAGGTGGGGCTTCTCCAGTGTCGGACTGGCCCACCAGGATACCAGGAGTCGCTAAGGTGGGGCTCCTCCAGTGTCGGACTGGCCCACCAGGATACCAGGAGTCGCTAAGGTGGGGCTCCTCCAGTGTCGGACTGGCCCACCAGGATACCAGGAGTCGCTAAGGTGGGGCTCCTCCAGTGTCGGACTGGCCCACCAGGATACCAGGAGTCACTAAGGTGGGGCTCCTCCAGTGTCGGACTGGCCCACCAGGATACCAGGAGTCGCTAAGGTGGGGCTCCTCCAGTGTCGGACTGGCCCACCAGGATACCAGGAGTCGCTAAGGTGGGGCTCCTCCAGTGTCGGACTGGCCCACCAGGATACCAGGAGTCGCTAAGGTGGGGCTCCTCCAGTGTCGGACTGGCCCACCAGGATACCAGGAGTCGCTAAGGTGGGGCTCCTCCAGTGTCAGACTGGCCCACCAGGATACCAGGAGTCGCTAAGGTGGGGCTCCTCCAGTGTCGGACTGGCCCATCAGGATACCATGAGTCACTAAGGTGGGGCTCCTCCAGTGTCGGACTGGCCCACCAGGATACTTCATGGGCATTCCCTATTTCTGAATGGGAACAAGGAGGAGAAATAGATGGAAGGATAGATGCTAGCATGTAGATAAGAGAGACTTGGAGAATAAAGTGGTTAAGTGAGGAAAAATAGTTTGGAGAGTGGGGCCCATGGTCTAAGGTTTTCTGGTGGGCCCCTAGGGTCCCAGTCCGACACTGGGCTCCTCTGTAGGAGGGAGTATGACACATACACATAGACTGGACTGAGCATCTTGATGTTTGCTGCAACAATAGACTGACTTCCTGTCTGACTGAAACAACAGACACACTTCCTCTCTGGCTGAAACAATAGACACACTTCCTCTCTGGCTGCAACAACAGACACACTTCCTCTCTGGCTGAAACAATAGACACACTTCCTGTCTGGCTGCAACAACAGACACACTTCCTCTCTGGCTGAAACAATAGATTGACTTCCTGTCTGACTGAAACAACAGACACACTTCCTCTCTGGCTGAAACAACAGACACACTTCCTCTCTGGCTGAAACAATAGACACACTTCCTCTCTGGCTGAAACAATAGACACACTTCCTCTCTGGCTGCAACAACAGACACACTTCCTCTCTGGCTGAAACAATAGACACACTTCCTCTCTGGCTGCAACAACAGACACACTTCCTCTCTGGCTGAAACAATAGACACACTTCCTCTCTGGCTGCAACAACAGACACACTTCCTCTCTGGCTGAAACAATAGACACACTTCCTGTCTGACTGAAACAACAGACACACTTCCTGTCTGGCTGCAACAACAGACACACTTCCTCTCTGGCTGAAACAATAGACACACTTCCTGTCTGGCTGCAACAACAGACACACTTCCTGTCTGGCTGCAACAATAGATTGACTTCATGTCTGGCTGCAGCAACAGACACACTTCCTCTCTGGCTGAAACAATAGACACACTTCCTGTCTGGCTGCAACAACAGACACACTTCCTGTCTGGCTGAAACAATAGACACACTTCCTCTCTGGCTGCAACAACAGACACACTTCCTCTCTGGCTGAAACAATAGACACACTTCCTGTCTGACTGAAACAACAGACACACTTCCTGTCTGGCTGCAACAACAGACACACTTCCTCTCTGGCTGAAACAATAGACACACTTCCTGTCTGGCTGCAACAACAGACACACTTCCTGTCAGGCTGCAACAATAGATTGACTTCATGTCTGGCTGCAGCAACAGACACACTTCCTCTCTGGCTGAAACAATAGACACACTTCCTGTCTGACTGAAACAACAGACACACTTCCTGTCTGGCTGCAACAACAGACACACTTCCTCTCTGGCTGAAACAATAGATTGACTTCCTGTCTGACTGAAACAACAGACACACTTCCTCTCTGGCTGAAACAATAGACACACTTCCTGTCTGACTGAAACAACAGACACACTTCCTGTCTGGCTGCAACAACAGACACACTTCCTCTCTGGCTGAAACAATAGATTGACTTCCTGTCTGACTGAAACAACAGACACACTTCCTCTCTGGCTGAAACAATAGACACACTTCCTGTCTGGCTGCAACAACAGACACACTTCCTGTCTGGCTGCAGCAACAGACACACTTCCTGTCTGGCAGTAACAACAGACACACTTCCTGTCTGGCAGTAACAACAGACACACTTCCTGTCTGGCAGTAACAACAGACACACTTCCTTTCTAGCTGCAACCAAAGACACACTTCGTGTCTGGCTGCAACAAGAGACTGACTTCCTGTCTGGTTGCAACAACAGACACACTTCCTGTCTGGCTGAAACAATAGACTGACTTCCTGTCTGGCTGCAACAGACACACTTCCTGTCTGGCTTTAACAAGAGACTGACATCCTGTTTGGCTGCAACAACAGACACACTTCCTGTCTGGCTGAAACCATAGACTGACTTCCTTTCTGGCTGCAACAACAGACACACTTCCTGTCTGGCTGCAAAAACAGACTTACTTCCTGTCTGTGGGGTTGAAACTAGGGGTAAGCAGAAAAGGCACATGCCTAAGGTCAGGGTCAGACTGGGGGTGTGCGGGCCTATCAGGGCTGACACCCCAGGGGCCCCACACCCCCAGCGGTCCCTGCAGCAAAGACATGCTCCCCATAGTCGATCAGGGGAAGGAGGCCAGCTGGGAGTGGGTCCAGGCTGGTTGGACCCAAGGTGGCCGAGGCCCACCAGGTTTTTTCCGGCCCTGCCCAACGTGCAATGACGGGGGGCAGAAAGTTCAGGCAGACAGTGGGGACAAGAGGGCTTCTTGGGTCAAGATGGCCAATGGGAAGCAGTATCTGGTTCTTGCCTGGCAATATGGCGGCAACAAGAGAGCAGCTGTTACTGTGCGCTTGTCATTGTGGTGTAGCTGGAGGGCCACAGTTTGGACGCTCCTGATCCTCTTGGGGCCACAAGCTTCCTACATTGTTTGGGGGGGGGTAACTAGTAAAGTTAACGTAGCCATAGGGGCCGATTCATTAAAACGCGAGTTCGAATCCCGAAAGGGAAAAATTCGGATTGGATACAATAATTTCTGAAGATCGCAAATATCACAAAAATGCTTACAAACAAAATCGTATTAGTCATGATAATATCGTATTGGCGAAATTTTTGTACCGAACGATTGTAAACAGTGGGAAAACCTTTCCGATTTTTTCACGCAAGTGTACGAAAAAGTCGCGTGGGCGGCGAAAAATTCTGTGAAAATATGCTCGGAGCGTTCAAGTCTTAATAAGTCTGCCCCTTAGACTTTAGTTAAAATCAAATAATCTGCCATTCCCACCCACGATGGGCAGCTCCGCCCACCCCCACTATAACGCGCGTCTCTGCGCCAACGGATTTTAATTACAGTCAATTTCCCTGCAACGGGAACAAAAATATAAAATAAAAAAAAAATAGCCGAGCTCTGATTCCGCCCGTATTTCTCCTCGCCGCGTGACTCCCCGAAGAAGCGCCGTTTTGTAGCAGGAGACGTATTGGTGTAATGCGCCGCGCGTTTCCGAAATTGGCTCGTGTGGCAGGAAATGGCAGAAATTCCCAGCTGGGTTCCACATCTGATTACACTTGTGCTTTTAGCGCAGCGGAAGAAATATTCCCCCAATTCTCCTGTCTGGAGCCCCGGGGAGCACGGAGGGAATTCAGCCTTCAGCCTTGGAACTGCTTGTTCATTGGGTTCCATATACAAGGATGGGACCTGTTATCCAGAATGCTCAGGACCTGGGGTTTTCCGGATAAGGGATCTTTCTGTAATTTGGATCTCCAAATTAAACCCAATAGGGCTGTTCTGCCCCAATAAGGGGTAATTATATCTTAGTTGGGATCAAGTACAGGTACTGTTTTATTATTACAGAGAAAAGGGAATCATTTAACCATGAAATAAACCCAATAGGGCTGTTCTGCCCCAATAAGGGGTAATTATATCTTAGTTGGGATCAAGTACAGGTACTGTTTTATTATTACAGAGAAAAGGGAATCATTTAACCATTAAATAAACCCAATAGGGCTGTTCTGCCCCCAATAAGGGGTAATTATATCTTAGTTGGGATCAAGTACAGGTACTGTTTTATTATTACAGAGAAAAGGGAATCATTTAACCATGAAATAAACCCAATAGGGCTGTTCTGCCCCAATAAGGGGTAATTATATCTTAGTTGGGATCAAGTACAGGTACTGTTTTATTATTACAGAGAAAAGGGAATCATTTAACCATGAAATAAACCCAATAGGGCTGTTCTGCCCCAATAAGGGGTAATTATATCTTAGTTGGGATCAAGTACAGGTACTGTTTTATTATTACAGAGAAAAGGGAATCATTTAACCATGAAATAAACCCAATAGGGCTGTTCTGCCCCAATAAGGGGTAATTATATCTTAGTTGGGATCAAGTACAGGTACTGTTTTATTATTACAGAGAAAAGGGAATCATTTAACCATTAAATAAACCCAATAGGGCTGTTCTGCCTCCAATAAGGGGTAATTATATCTTAGTTGGGATCAAGTACAGGTACTGTTTTATTATTACAGAGAAAAGGGAATCATTTAACCATGAAATAAACCCAATAGGGCTGTTCTGCCCCCAATAAGGGGTAATTATATCTTAGTTGGGATCAAGTACAGGTACTGTTTTATTATTACAGAGAAAAGGGAATCATTTTTAAAAATTTGAATTATTTGCTTATAATGGAGTCTATGGGAGACGGGCTTTCTGTAATTCTAAACTTTCTGGATAACGGGTTTCCGGATAAGGGATACTTCTATATGGGAACATCTGCCAATCACTGGGAGGAGGAGGAGGAAGGTGCAGCCTGGTCACTAGTCCTATATCCACGTCTTACTAGAACCCACTTATGTAATTACCCAGTTTCCCGAGTCAGAACCAGCAGTGCAGAGACTACAAACAGCCGGTGCAGGTTCTTTATTTCAATATCAATTACATTTAGAAACAGGAAAGCAGAGAATACAATTAAATACTTGCTGTAACATCGGAATCTCAGCGCAGACCTATAGGTCAAGCCCGGACCTCACCTTATCGATCCGCCGGACCCCCCCCCCCCCCCGTAGGCACCAATTTCACTCGCCCTAACCTGCTTAATGCGGACGAGCGATCAATCATTTCCGAGCTCGATGTGCTGATGTTGTGGTCTCGCTGCAATAAAAATGTGCTGCGTCCTGGCCAATCAGTCTTCCCAGTCATTCGGTAATATTTTAAAAAGCCGCACGCAACGGGGGTTTATGGGCTGGGGGCGGCCGCAACCACTTTGGGAAATGCACCGAGGCCACTTTGGCCTAATTAAATACGGATTCTGAATCAGCTTTAAAGGGGACACTAAACTCGACTGTTGCTGGACTACAAACCCCAGAACAATGTAACATATACTGAAGGGTGAGGCATGCTGGGAGCTGTAGTCCAGCAACATCAGGGCTGTATTCTTAAAGCAATATCGCACAATAAATCTTTCCCCATTAAAATGCAAGAAATCCCCCAATGAGAATCCCAGCTGATGTGAGTAAATCCGGCTCCCTGTTCTCTGTTCCTGCAATTGGAGTTGGGAGCAATAAGCACAGTTTCCCAGCACTGAACAAGTCTGTCCCTTTATCCCCATGTCTGATTCCTGTGCCATATAATGACGGGAAAATGCCATCATTATCTCTATATGTAAGGTACCAGCAAGGGGCCTGACACAGTGCTGGGAATCACCATTCTCATTGGTCACTTCTTTTGCATTTATAATGAAGTTGAATTCTCATTGGTGAATTTTCTTGCATCTATAATTACGTTTTTTTTTTTTGCAACTTCTATAGCGAAACTAGGGGGCGCAGTGGGGCAGCGTTATGGTTGGGTTTATGTCCCCTTTAAAGTAGGACATGAGTCTGTTTTATGTTTATAGGAGCGGGAGCTGCCATAGTGCTTGTTTGTGAGCGGGAAAGGCGCTGCTGGCGTAGAATGCGGAAAACGCGAAGCTCATTTGGAATCGCTTTTATCCCCTTGTGTTAATTAAATCTCAGCCGAGAGAGGGACAGAGGGGGGACGATCACAAGGGCTTTGTTTGCGCCGAGAATTTATTTGTGGTTCGCCGGCCCGGCCTCGTATTCTCGTATTGAATTACACAGCGCGGGGTTAACCCAAACCGCCACCTGAAAGCATTTTTGTTTCACTCTAGATTTTCCCATTTCATAGCTCACTGCTTGTTTCATTGGTATCATGTCAACGTGACCCCGGCAACCGTCAGCGGCTTCCCTTTGCCTAAACACCGGGGGATGTTTATACGCGGCAACGGCGCTACCGATCCTAGAGTATTAGCTTGGCTTAGCCCTTGGGTCTGCTGGCCCAGGGGACTCTGAGTATCACTCAGGTATTATAAGGGATAATGTACCCCCTACTGTAAATGATAAGGATATTAGCAGTCACTGAGGGGTTCTGTGCCCCCCATATAAAGGCACAAGGCTGCAGGCTGAGTTATACAGGGAACTCTGAGTATCACTCATGTATTATAAGGGATAATGTACCCCCTACTGTAAATGATAAGGATATTAGCAGTCACTGAGGGGTTCTGTGCCAATATAAAGGCACAAGGCTGCAGGCTGAGTTATACAGGGAACTCTGAGTATCACTCATGTATTATAAGGGATAATGTACCCCCTACTGTAAATGATAAGGATATTAGCAGTCACTGAGGGTTCTGTGCCCCCCATATAAAGGCACAAGGCTGCAGGCTGAGTTATACAGGGAACTCTGAGTATCACTCATGTATTATAAGGGATAATGTACCCCCTACTGTAAATGATAAGGATATTAGCAGTCACTGAGGGGTTCTGTGCCCATATAAAGGCACAAGGCTGCAGGCTGAGTTATACAGGGAACTCTGAGTATCACTCATGTATTATAAGGGATAATGTACCCCCTACTGTAAATGATAAGGATATTAGCAGTCACTGAGGGGTTCTGTGCCCCCCATATAAAGGCACAAGGCTGCAGGCTGAGTTATACAGGGAACTCTGAGTATCACTCATGTATTATAAGGGATAATGTACCCCCTACTGTAAATGATAAGGATATTAGCAGTCACTGAGGGGTTCTGTGCCCATATAAAGGCACAAGGCTGCAGGCTGAGTTATACAGGGAACTCTGAGTATCACTCATGTATTATAAGGGATAATGTACCCCCTACTGTAAATGATAAGGATATTACGCCATGACAGTTATTTAAGGGAAGACACATTTAACCGTAGAGCCGAAGTGGAAGACGCATGTCCCTCCCCTCTGGGAATTCATGGGCCGCCCCGACCGGCGTGAATTAGTGCCGGGAATATGAGTTTGTAGCCGCGCTTATGTCTTTTATAGCGGCATAACGTGTCAGGGCCGAGGCCGTTACGCTGAGCAATCGCCCCTGCGAGATGATTTTTTTTTCAAAGGCCGTAAATTTATTTCCCGACATTTGGGCCCATTCCGCACCTTTCCCAGTGATTGGACGGCACCACTGCGCCGCAATATATATATATATGTATTCCGCCATTTAACGGCAAAAAATAATTACACAAAACTACAATAGGACCCCCCCCGCGCTGGGCTGAGGCGAGAGCGGCGTTAATCACTTCTGCAAAACGGTATCTCATCAAACGCATTATCTGCGCCGAGTCGTTACGGGTCACGGAAATCTTTCATTAAAATCAGGGATTTCCAGGTAGTTATTAACCTTCCGCTTGTTTCACCCCCACAATGTTCCTCGTATCCGACCCCCCAGGGCGTAGGAGCCCCCAACACCGACCCACGGAGGGAAATAATTAATTGCGGTTCCTTAGTTACGGGCAAAAGGGGCAACTTTACACAGCGGGGAAACTACTAGGGGGTATTGGATGGAACAGAGAAGGAAAAATCAAAGTATCACTTGATGATAGAAACAAATGGCACAAAGTCTATTGATTCTGCAGGAAAGATGGGAAACGATCAGTGTGATCCCCCTCATTGTAACTGACACCCCGACTGCGGCGCCAGAGCCTCGTATTCATCTCTGTCCGTTCTGCTACAGATCTCAGGTGTATTCCATCCTCAGCCTACAAGCTTCTTGTGTGCCCAGAACATTCCTTCTGTATATTTGTATTTATACATATGGGTAGGGGGTGCCATAGTGTTTCCCTTAGACAGTACAGTATGGGGGGTACAGCTTCTTGTGTGCCCAGAACATTCCTTCTCTGTATATTTGTATTTATACATATGGGTAGGGGGTGCCATAGTGTTTCCCTTAGACAGTACAGTATGGGGGTACAGCTTATTGTGTGCCCAGAACATTCCCTCTCTGTATATTTGTATTTATACATATGGGTAGGGGGTGCCATAGTGTTTCCCTTAGACAGTACAGTATGGGGGTACAGCTTATTGTGTGCCCAGAACATTCCTTCTCTGTATATTTGTATTTATACATATGGGTAGGGGGTGCCATAGTGTTTCCCTTAGACAGTACAGTATGGGGGTACAGCTTATTGTGTGCCCAGAACATTCCTTCTCTGTATATTTGTATTTATACATATGGGTAGGAGGAGCCATAGTGTTTCCCTTAGACAGTACAGTATGGGGGTACAGCTTATTTTGTGCCCAGAACATTCCTTCTCTGTATATTTGTATTTATGCATATGGGTAGGGGGTGCCATAGTGTTTCCCTTAGACAGTACAGTATGGGGGTACAGCTTATTGTGTGCCCAGAACATTCCTTCTGTATATTTGTATTTATACATATGGGTAGGAGGTGCCATAGTGTTTCCCTTAGACAGTACAGTATGGGGGTACAGCTTATTGTGTGCCCAGAACATTCCTTCTCTGTATATTTGTATTTATACATATGGGTAGGGGGTGCCATAGTGTTTCCCTTAGACAGTACAGTATGGGGGTACAGCTTATTGTGTGCCCAGAACATTCCCTCTCTGTATATTTGTATTTATACATATGGGTAGGGGGTGCCATAGTGTTTCCCTTAGACAGTACAGTATGGGGGTCCAGCTTATTGTGTGCCCAGAACATTCCTTATTATTATGTAAATACAGCCATAAGCTGTCCTAGTCCTCTATCAAAAGAAACACAGGATTTCTTGTCTCCTTTTGTGTACACATGTTCTTCTTTGTCAGACTTCCTGCTCTCAGAAAAACCTGCAGCAGGAAGCTACTGAGACCAAGCTAAAATGGCAGCTGCTATCTTAAGCAAAGAGAGGGAGCTTCTAGGGCTGTTACTCAGGCAGGTAAAGCTTTCTGCAGAATAAATATAGGGCTCCAGCACTATTGTGTCTAATATTTTGGCAATAAAATGCCTTTGCTTATCCTTTAACGCACGCACCTACAATGCCAATGGCGGCGCAGCGATAGGATTCGTCCTTCTCTCCCTTCTCTCACAGCGCGACTTTGGCAGCTCTTTAAAGTTTCATCATCTAAAACAGAGGAAAAAAGTCTTTGGAAGTCAATATTTGACTCTTGTCGTAGAACTGACGCTCCGGAGACGGCGCAGGGGACGGACGGACTTTCCCCCCATTCATTCAAAGCTTTGGTTCTGTTTTATCCTTCTGATTCCTCTGTCTCCCGCACTTACACTTCCCCGTAGCCGCGCGTTCTGTTCCCATAATCCTTCTTTCAAGTCTTCTCCTCTGATCTGTTCCCTGATCTCACACTATTAGTGATAATTACTCAAAGCCAAACAAGTTTTTTTTGAAGACGATTTCTTTTTTGGAAAACTCCCCTACTGGGGGCAAAGGGGGTGAGAAATTCTGTCAGTTCTATTTTTGACCCATATTCTCTGTTACTCAGCAACTCTCAATAGATAAAATCTTAATGGAAATATAAAGCAAGTTACATGGGTAGTTATGTCTCTTCTATCCTCTAGTAGGGAGAGATGGTGCCTATAGTAGCAGTGGGGGGATAATAGCCTCTGGGAAGGGACTGGGGCTGTGGGATAGCAGGTATAGTAGGGAGAGATGGTGCCTATAGTAGCAGTGGGATAATAGCCTCTGGGAAGGGACTGGGGCTGTGGGATAGCAGGTATAGTAGGGAGAGATGGTGCCTATAGTAGCAGTGGGGGGATAATAGCCTCTGGGAAGGGACTGGGGCTGTGGGATAGCAGGTATAGTAGGGAGAGATGGTGCCTATAGTAGCAGTGGGGGGATAATAGCCTCTGGGAAGGGACTGGGGCTGTGGGATAGCAGGTATAGTAGGGAGAGATGGTGCCTATAGTAGCAGTGGGGGGATAATAGCCTCTGGGAAGGGACTGGGGCTGTGGGATAGCAGGTATAGTAGGGAGAGATGGTGCCTATAGTAGCAGTGGGGGGGGATAATAGCCTCTGGGAAGGGACTGGGGCTGTGGGATAGCAGGTATAGTAGGGAGAGATGGTGCCTATAGTAGCAGTGGGGGGATAATAGCATCTGGGAAGGGACTGGAGCTGTGGGATAGCAGGTATAGTAGGGAGGGATGGTGCCTATAGTAGCAGTGGGGGGATAATAGCCTCTGGGAAGGGACTGGGGCTGTGGGATAGCAGGTATAGTAGGGGAGAGATGGTGCCTATAGTAGCAGTGGGGGGATAATAGCCTCTGGGAAGGGACTGGGGCTGTGGGATAGCAGGTATAGTAGGGAGAGATGGTGCCTATAGTAAGCAGTGGGGGGATAATAGTCTCTGGGAAGGGACTGGGGCTGTGGGATAGCAGGTATAGTAGGGAGAGATGGTGCCTATAGTAGCAGTGGGGGGATAATAGTCTCTGGGAAGGGACTGGGGCTGTGGGATAGCAGGTATAGTAGGGAGAGATGGTGCCTATAGTAGCAGTGGAGGGATAATAGCCTCTGGGAAGGGACTGGGGCTGTGGGATAGCAGGTATAGTAGGGAGAGATGGTGCCTATAGTAGCAGTGGGGGGATAATAGTCTCTGGGAAGGGACTGGGGCTGTGGGATAGCAGGTATAGTAGGGAGAGATGGTGCCTATAGTAGCAGTGGGGGATAATAGTCTCTGGGAAGGGACTGGGGCTGTGGGATAGCAGGTATAGTAGGGAGAGATGGTGCCTATAGTAGCAGTGGGGGGATAATAGCCTCTGGGAAGGGACTGGGGCTGTGGGATAGCAGGTATAGTAGGGAGAGATGGTGCCTATAGTAGCAGTGGGGGATAATAGCCTCTGGGAAGGGACTGGGGCTGTGGGATAGCAGGTATAGTAGGGAGAGATGGTGCCTATAGTAGCAGTGGGGGATAATAGCCTCTGGGAAGGGACTGGGGCTGTGGGATAGCAGGTATAGTAGGGAGAGATGGTGCCTATAGTAGCAGTGGGGGGATAATAGCCTCTGGGAAGGGACTGGGGCTGTGGGATAGCGGGTATAGTAGGGAGAGATGGTGCCTATAGTAGCAGTGGGGGATAATAGCCTCTGGGAAGGGACTGGGGCTGTGGGATAGCAGGTATAGTAGGGAGAAGATGGTGCCTATAGTAGCAGTGGGGGGATAATAGCCTCTGGGAAGGGACTGGGGCTGTGGGATAGCAGGTATAAGTAGGGAGAGATGGTGCCTATAGTAGTAGTGGGGGGATAATAGCCTCTGGGAAGGGACTGGGCTGTGGGATAGCAGGTATAGTAGGGAGAGATGGCTGCCTATAGGTAGCAGTGGGGGATAATAGCCTCTGGGAAGGGACTGGGGCTGTGGGATAGCAGGTATAGTAGGGAGAGATGGTTGCCTATAGAGCAGTGGGGGGATAATAGCCTCTGGGAAGGGGACTGGGGCTGTGGGATAGCAGGTATAGTAGGGAGAGATGGTGCCTATAGTAGCAGTGGGGGGATAATAGCCTCTGGGAAGGGACTGGGGCTGTGGGATAGCAGGTATAGTAGGGAGAGATGGTGCCTATAGTAGCAGTGGGGGGATTAATAGCCTCTGGGAAGGGGACTGGGGCTGTGGGATAGCAGGTATAGTAGGGAGAGATGGTGCCTATAGTAGCAGTGGGGGGATAATAGCCTTGGGAAGGGACTGGGGCTGTGGGATAGCAGGTATAGTAGGGAGAGATGGTGCCTATAGTAGCAGTGGGGGATAATAGCCTCTGGGAAGGGACTGGGGCTGTGGGGATAGGGCAAGGTATAGTAGGGAGAGATGGTGCCTATAGTAGCAGTGGGATAATTAGCCTCTGGGAAGGGACTGGGGCTGTGGGATAGCAGGTATAGTAGGGAGAGATGGTGCTATAGTAGCAGTGGGGGATAATAGCCTCTGGGAAGGGACTGGGCTGTGGGATAGCAGGTATAGTAGGGGAGAGGATGGTGCCTATAGTAGCAGTGGGGGGATAATAGCCTGGGAAGGGACTGGGGCTGTGGGATAGAGGTATAGTAGGGAGAGATGGGCCTATAGTAGAGTGGGGGGATAAATAGCCTCTGGAGGACTGGGCTGGGGGATAGCAGGTATAGTAGGGAGAGATGGTGCCTATAGTAGCAGTGGGGGGATAATAGCCGCTGGAAGGGACTGGGGCTGTGGATAGCAGGTATAGTAGGGAGAGATGGTGCCTATAGTAGCAGTGGGGGATAATAGCCTCTGGGAAGGGACTGGGGCTGTGGGATAGCAGGTATAGTAGGGAGAGATGGTGCCTATAGTAGCAGTGGGGGATAATAGCCTCTGGAAGGACTGGGGCTGTGGGATAGTAGGTATAGTAGGGAGAGATGGTGCCTATAGTAGCAGTGGGGGGATAATAGCCTCTGGGAAGGGACTGGGGCTGGGGGATAGCAGGTATAGTAGGGAGAGATGGTGCCTATAGTAGCAGTGGGGGGATAATAGCCTCTGGGAAGGGACTGGGGCTGTGGGATAGCAGTTAGTGTGTGTAATATAAATATATATATATCTGTATGTGTGTAAAGATCAATAATATTACAGTTTCTCATTAGGGAGTTTCTCTGAGAGAGAGGATGACAATCTCATTTCTCTGCACATTAAATCTCTGTATAATTCTTGTTTCCCCCCTAAGAGCTGTGATAGTGGATGGAAGTACAGGGGGGGGGGGGGGGGGGCTACAGATTAGGGTGTTTAGAGGATGTTCTTATGGAAATCTTGTTTCATAGGGTTTGTCATAATCCCTGATTACTTGTTACTGACAGACTGAGCCCCCCCACACAGCGAGTCCGACTTCCAGTATTAGCGCCGAGATAACTGGGGGGCAATGGAGTCTGGGAGCACCAAGCCCTGTGTGTTATAGGGGTCCCAGGATGGGGGAAATGTCCGTTATTTAGATTGGGGGGGTATATCTGTGCCTATATATTATACAGTTACATTATGTGCATATATGATATGGGGGTTACACTGTGACAGTGGGGGGGGGGCTGGGGGAAAGATGGGGGGTATATCTGTGCCTATATATTATACAGTTACATTATGTGCATATATGATATGGGGGTTACACTGTGACAGTGGGGGGGGGGGGCTGGGGGAAAGATGGGGGGTATATCTGTGCCTATATATTATACAGTTACATTATGTGCATATATGATATGGGGGTTACACTGTGACAGTGGGGGGGGGGGGCTGGGGGAAAGATGGGGGGTATATCTGTGCCTATATATTATACAGTTACATTATGTGCATATATGATATGGGGGTTACACTGTGACAGTGGGGGGGGGGAAAGATGGGGGGTATATCTGTGCCTATATATTATACAGTTACATTATGTGCATATATGATATGGGGGTTACACTGTGACAGTGGGGGGGGGGGGCTGGGGGAAAGATGGGGGGTATATCTGTGCCTATATATTATACAGTTACATTATGTGCATATATGATATGGGGGTTACACTGTGACAGTGGGGGGGGGGGGGTATATCTGTGCCTATATATTATACAGTTACATTATGTGCATATATGATATGGGGGTTACACTGTGACAGTGGGGGGGGGGGGGCTGGGGGAAAGATGGGGGTATATCTGTGCCTATATATTATACAGTTACATTATGTGCATATATGATATGGGGGTTACACTGTGACAGTGGGGGGGGGGGGCTGGGGGAAAGATGGGGGGTATATTTGTGCCTATATACTATACAGTTACATTATGTGCATATATGATATGGGGGTTACACTGTGACAGTGGGGGGGGGGGGCTGGAGGAAAGATGGGGGGTATATCTGTGCCTATATATTATACAGTTACATTATGTGCATATATGATATGGGGGTTACACTGTGACAGTGGGGGGGGGCTGGGGGAAAGATGGGGGGGTATATCTGTGCCTATATATTATACAGTTACATTATGTGCATATATGATATGGGGGTTACACTGTGACAGTGGGGGGGGGGGAGGCTGGGGGAAAGATGGGGGGTATATCTGTGCCTATATATTATACAGTTACATTATGTGCATATATGATATGGGGGTTACACTGTGACAGTGGGGGGGGGGGAGGCTGGGGGAAAGATGGGGGGTATATCTGTGCCTATATATTATACAGTTACATTATGTGCATATATGATATGGGGGTTACACTGTGACAGTGGGGGGGGGGGGGGCTGGGGGAAAGATGGGGGGTATATCTGTGCCTATATATTATACAGTTACATTATGTGCATATATGATATGGGGGTTACACTGTGACAGTGGGGGGGGGGGGGGGGGCTGGGGGAAAGATGGGGGGTATATCTGTGCCTATATATTATACAGTTACATTATGTGCATATATGATATGGGGGTTACACTGTGACAGTGGGGGGGGGGGAGGCTGGGGGAATGATGGGGGGTATATCTGTGCCTATATATTATACAGTTACATTATGTGCATATATGATATGGGGGTTACACTGTGACAGTGGGGGGGGGGGGCTGGGGGAAAGATGGGGGGTATATCTGTGCCTATATATTATACAGTTACATTATGTGCATATATGATATGGGGGTTACACTGTGACAGTGGGGGGGGGGGCTGGGGGAAAGATGGGGGGTATATCTGTGCCTATATATTATACAGTTACATTATGTGCATATATGATATGGGGGTTACACTGTGACAGTGGGGGGGGGGAGAAAGATGGGGGGGTATATCTGTGCCTATATATTATACAGTTACATTATGTGCATATATGATATGGGGGTTACACTGTGACAGTGGGGTGGGGCTGGGGGAAAGATGGGGGGTATATCTGTGCCTATATATTATACAGTTACATTATGTGCATATATGATATGGGGGTTACACTGTTGGTGCAGAGGGGGTATATTGGCTTTAGGGGGGGCGTTTGACCTATAAATAAATCAGACATAACTTGCATTAGGCCACATTAGTTGGATACTATCGGTGCTTATAACATAACATTGACACTACATTATGTTCTAGGAAATATAATGAAAGGGACTGAATGCCTTTTGGTGGGGTTGGATGTTCTATCCAATGATATACAGTGGTGTGAAAAACTATTTGCCCCCTTCCTGATTTCTTATTCTTTTGCATGTTTGTCACACTTAAATGTTTCTGCTCATCAAAAACCGTTAACTATTAGTCAAAGATAACACAATTGAACACAAAATGCAGTTTTTAAATGAAGGTTTACGTTATTAAGGGAGAAAAAAAACTCCAAATCTACATGGCCCTGTGTGAAAAAGTGATTGCCCCCCTTGTTAAAAAATAACTTAACTGTGGTTTATCACACCTGAGTTCAATTTCTGTAGTCACCCCCAGGCCTGATTACTGCCACACCTGTTTCAATCAAGAAATCACTTAAATAGGAGCTACCTGACACAGAGAAGTAGCCCAAAAGCACCTCAAAAGCTACACATCATGCCAAGATCCAAAGAAATTCAGGAACAAATGAGAACAAAAGTAATTGAGATCTATCAGTCTGGTAAAGGTTATAAAGCCATTTCTAAAGCTTTGGGACTCCAGCGAACCACAGTGAGAGCCATTATCCACAAATGGCAAAAACATGGAACAGTGGTGAACCTTCCCAGGAGTGGCCGGCCGAACAAAATTACCCCAAGAGCGCAGAGACAACTCATCCGAGAGGCCACAAAAGACCCCAGGACAACATCTAAAGAACTGCAGGCCTCACTTGCCTCAATTAAGGTCAGTGTTCACGACTCCACCATAAGAAAGAGACTGGGCAAAAACGGCCTGCATGGCAGATTTCCAAGGCGCAAACCACTTTTAAGCAAAAAGAACATTAAGGCTCATCTCAATTTTGCTAAAAAACATCTCAATGATCGCCAAGACTTTTGGGAAAATACCTTGTGGACCGACGAGACAAAAGTTGAACTTTTTGGAAGGTGCATGTCCCGTTACATCTGGCGTAAAAGTAACACAGCATTTCAGAAAAAGAACATCATACCAACAGTAAAATATGGTGGTGGTAGTGTGATGGTCTGGGGTTGTTTTGCTGCTTCAGGACCTGGAAGGCTTGCTGTGATAGATGGAACCATGAATTCTACTGTCTACCAAAAAATCCTGAAGGAGAATGTCCGGCCATGTGTTCGTCAACTCAAGCTGAAGCGATCTTGGGTGCTGCAGCAGGACAATGACCCAAAACACACCAGCAAATCCACCTCTGAATGGCTGAAGAAAAACAAAATGAAGACTTTGGAGTGGCCTAGTCAAAGTCCTGACCTGAATCCTATTGAGATGTTGTGGCATGACCTTAAAAAGGCGGTTCCTGCTAGAAAACCCTCAAATAAAGCTGAATTACAACAATTCTGCAAAGATGAGTGGGCCAAAATTCCTCCAGAGCGCTGTAAAAGACTCGTTGCAAGTTATCGCAAACGCTTGATTGCAGTTATTGCTGCTAAGGGTGGCCCAACCAGTTATTAGGTTCAGGGGGCAATTACTTTTTCACACAGGGCCATGTAGGTTTGGATTTTTTTTTCTCCCTAAATAATAAAAACCCTCATTTAAAAACTGCATTTTGTGTTTACTTGTGTTATCTTTGACTAATAGTTAAATGTGTTTGATGATCAGAAACATTTTGTGTGACAAACATGCAAAAGAATAAGAAATCAGGAAGGGGGCAAATAGTTTTTCACACCACTGTATAATTGGATGATTCTCTGTAGATGAATACAAAGCATCGTTGCCACTGGTGCCCCGGAGCCAGGCAGGAATATTGGATCGGCGTTGGGATGAGCGGCCCCCGATCCCCTCCCTGTAGCCCCTAATTGCCTGGCCTCCCCGGGACGAGGATGAGCTTGGAATGAAACACTGACAATTGTTGCTTTGGGTTATAATCAGGGTTTGTTCTCTGGGCTTATAACTCAATTCTCTGCTCTTTGCTCCGTACGTGATTGGCTCTGGTGTCGGTGTCTCTCGCTCACATATCGGCAATGAGATATATTAGTGTGAGGCTGGAAAGTCTGCGGCAGCCGGTAATTTTCCTTATTACATCAGCTCCCTACCTGCCCTCCAGTTATTAGTGGCCTGAATCTCACACTGCGCCGCAGATAATAGGGTACAGGGAGGCGAGCGCCGGATATTAACTGCCCCCCCATGTGAGTCAGGCGAGCGCTTCCCGGGCCTGATGGGAGTCTCACAGGGACCCTAATAGTCTGCCTTTCCTTTGAGGTGGTCAAGTGGGGCTTATTATTTGTTCTCTTGCACCGCCATAACTGCCCCGTGCCTTTGGCCCCCAGTGGGTGATGGGAGATACAGGAGCTCTGCCCGCCCATGTACATTGTTACTGCTGCTTCTTATTCTACTGTCTCTGCTCATATTGTCCCCATCTTGCCCTACTGTCTCCATCTTGCCCTACTGTCCCCATCTTGCCCTACTGTCTCCATCTTGCCCTACTGTCCCCATCTTGCCCTACTGTCCCCATCTTGCCCTACTGTCTCCATCTTGCCCTACTGTCTCCATCTTGCCCTACTGTCTCCATCTTGCCCTACTGTCTCCATCTTGTCCTACTGTCCTCCAGGATCTTGTACTCCATCTTGACCTACGTCCCCATCTTGCCCTACTTGTCCCCATCTTGCTACTGTCTATCTGCTAATAGTCCCATCTTGCCCTACTGTCCTCGTTCATCTGCCCTACTTTCTCATCTTGCCCTAGTTCATCTTTGCTACTCTTGCCCTACTGTTCTCCATCTTTGCCATATTATCTCCATCTTGCCCTACTGTCTCCATCTTGTCCTACTGTCTCCATCTTGCCCTACTGTCTCCATCTTGTCCTACTGTCTCCATCTTGCCCTACTGTCTCCATCTTGCCCTACTGTCTCCATCTTGTCCTACTGTCTCCATCTTGCCCTACTGTCTCCATCTTGTCCTACTGTCTCCATCTGCCCTGTGGGGCTCAAGGGCCTTTGCCCCTGTTGGAACGTTTCTATAAGCATCTCTCCCACAATTCCATTTGAATCATGTGATCTACATAGGGCGCTGTGTGGCCTATGGAGGCGTGCCCCCCTCTGATTAGCCGGTCTGTGACCATGGGAGCAGCCAATTGTAGCTGCTGTCTCACTATAGGGAATGTTCTACCCCTGGGGGCTGTTTTATTCTCTATATTTCCCCTTTATCCATTTCTATGCACTAAACCTTGCCCAGTACTCCTTCCTAATCTCAGGCTTTATTCGCCCCGACCAATAGAAATCTGTGGGTCATACAGTATGGCAGCTCCCTGCTCTGTACATTGTACCCCTGATTCTGTTACTGTCGTAGGAACCATTAAAGTGCAGTTTTGTGGCCAAATCCCTCGGCGCTGCCCGAATTAGCCGGTAACAATGGAAGGTATAGGGGCCCGGGCAGGTTTAGCCGGTGTAGGAGGGAATAGAGAGTTCAGCTCAGATTATAGATTTGACAGTCACACAGAACAATGTGGGGGGCCGGGGGCCGGGGCTGAATGACGCAGAAGCAGATAAAGGACCCCCCCAAGCCCAGCACAGGCCTCGCCTGCCTGCAAATTGCCGTTCGTGCCGGAGACAGCAGGAATTCGGAGACAAATACGTTTTTGCTGTTCTCTGTCTGGCACATCGCTGTCTCCCCCAGACTGGGACAGAGAGACTGTCTGCGCTCTATTGAGACGCTTCTTCTTTGTGAAGCTGTCGGTCCCCAAATCTCTGGCACAGGAATAAGTGCATAAAGTGCCCGCGGGGTTTCTAGGATTGTAATGAAGTCTATGGGAGACGGCCTTCCTGTAATTTTGAGCTTTCTGGATAACGGGTTTCCGGATAGTAAAGAATCCCTTCCTATGCTGATGGTGAGATCCCCTTTCCTCCCCACCCCCAATGAATCACTCATTCCCCCTCTTTTGGTAGGGAATCCCATAACCTGACTGCCCTTACAGTAAGGAGCCCCTTCCTATGCTGATGGTTAGATCTCCTTTCCTCCCCACCCCCAATGAATCACTCATTCCCCCTCTCTTGGTAGGGAATCCCATAACCTGACTGCCCTTACAGTAAGGAACCCCTTCCTATGCTGATGGTGAGATCCCCTTTCCTCCCCACCCCCAATGTATCACTCATTCCCCCTCTCTTGGTAGGGAACCCCATAACCTGACTGCCCTTACAGTAAGGAACCCCTTCCTATGCTGATGGTGAGATCCCCTTTCCACCCACCCCCAATGAATCACACATTCCCCCTCACTTGGTAGCCTTTAGACTAAGAAGACATATTTAGGTTCTGGGCTTTATTTGCCCTTTAAAGGGGGTTGTATACTTTTAAATTCACTTTTAGTATGATGTAGAGAGTGATCTTCCAAAACAATTTGCAGCTTGTCTTCAATTTTTATTATGTGTGATTTTTTATTTCTTTGCTTTTTATTCAGCAGCTCTCCAGTTTAGAATTTGTAGCAGCTATCTGGTTGCTAGGGTCCAAAGTACCCTGGAAACCAAGCAGTAATGTGAGTGAGACATTGGAATATAAATAGGAGAGGGCCTGAATAGAAATAAAAATAATAAAATATACCAATAAGATTAAAATTGTAGCCTCGTAGAACAATAATTTGTTGGCTTCTGGGGTCGGTGACCCCCATTTGAAATCTGGGAAGAGTTGGAAGAAAAAGGCTTTTGATTTAGAAACTATAAAAAATGACCAATTGAAAGGTTGCTAGGAACTGCCCATTCTATAACCAGAATTGGGAGCTGCACTTTCAGATTCTCCCCATTGGCACAGAAACAGTTAAACAATCAATAGGAAATTTTTGTTTATTTCATTCTGCAAACTCCTATTTTTTTCCGGCGGGTGTTTGTTTATGCGGGGGGCCTTTGGTCGCAGAGCACAAATTGCCACTTTGCCGCCGTTAATCCGCCGCTGCCCGGCTCTGTTCTCCAATGGAATCCGGCGAGTGATATTTGATTAATTGGCAGTTACCTGCAGCTTGAATACGGCTGCGCGTCGGGATGTAAATAACCACTTAGCGCCGTATCCGGAGAGAGACCCCCGGCCCTCGGAATGGGCCCCACAAATAAACTCAATATGTTTTACTGCGCCGCACTTTTCTTTTTATGGCTTTCTCTTTCGCCGCGGGAGTCATTCGACTCGGCTTTGCCGAACACATTTGAAATGATTTGCTTTCTCGTCCCTTTTCACTTGCCCTTAATTTCATTTTTTTTAGCTTTCCCTTTGGGGCCGGGGAGGAGGGCCCGAAACCCTGCAGCCCCTGCTCTTTGTTTATTTCCCAGCTGCGTGGGAGGATTTTCCTTGCTCGGCTGCAGATCTGCTGGAAATGGTCACTCGATCCTGAAATGATATTTCAACCGCTTGTCGCTCTGTGTCGGCTCCTCGCCGAGCCGTCTCGCAATCCGCTCAGCTGCGCACAGCGTGGGGCGGGATCGGTATCAAGGTATAAACGTTCATTTAGACACCAGGCTCCGCGGTGATTGGTAGCATCATCACAGCATGGAGGGGACGAGTAAAAGGCAACGGCCGCCGATTAAAGGAGAACTGCAGTTTATATCAAACATTCCCTTTCTACAGATAATTCTCATTGGTGGCGAAGGGGGCGGGGCTACTGATATTCGCTCAATGGCCTTGGGGTGGAATATGTATATTTGTTGTGCATTTCTGGTCTCTTCCTGATTATTAGGGTTGCCATCTTTGCTGCACAGGAACTCTGGGCAGGGAGGCGGAGTGTGGCATTATGGGGGCGGGTCTGTGACGTTATGGGGCGGGGTGCTAACGTCACAGGGTCGGGGCTATGACCTGGCCAATCTTGGGAAATCCTGCTTACTATACACTTCCCAATAAAGTTTGTTATAGTTCATTATATACACTTAATGCGGGGTTAGAACGTAGCCCTGCACGGTGTAGAAAATATCAGTGGATGGTATATAAGAGAAATGACTCGTTAATGCCACGCCCCTCCTCTGATGAAGCACCCAATGGGGTGAAATGTGTAAGGAGGGCGGAGCATGGGGACCATGGGGTATGTTTGGGATATTATTTGATTTCATTTTTTGATTTGTAATTAATTATAATCATTAATCACCCCCCCAAGGGGCCCCTGCGTCAGCCCCCACACCCTCTAGCTATACGCTTGGGGGAGCGCTATTAGCAGCCAATGGGGATTGGTTTTGGGCCCACTGTGTTTTTTCCCGGTGCCCTACCGGCCCAGTCCAACCCTGCGCCCGAACCACTCCCAACCCAAACCCTACCCGACCTGGCTTCTACCCTCTATTTATAGATTCGCGCCCCACCCCTTTTTTGATGTCATCAGTGGGGCTGGAGCGGGTCTATAAAATGAGGGTTTGGGGTCTGTTTGCCCTTTGGGGTCCCACATTTGCCCCCTTAATTCACAGAAAGATTAGAGATATACAATGGCATTCTCATATCAGTCAATCCCCTATACCCACCCTACTTGCCCCCAGTCTGCTGCTTCATACCCCCTAGTGGGGTAACTTTCAAATTGTTCTGAATTTAAACACAAGGAAGGAAAATACCCTTATTAATCCCTAAACCAAATGTATTTATAGAATGTTCCAGTGCCCCCCCTATAGATATAGAGTAAATATCCTTCCCTTCACTATCAATCAGCAGCACCGGATTGTTCCGCAGATCAGCAGCCCCCTTGGGAGAGATCCCCATCCTAATTATAGGGAATAAACGGCTTGTTCTCTGTCTGTCAGTGATACTGACACCATCCTATCCGTTATACAAACGTGTCACTGTCACTTTAAATTAACGTAATGAGTTTGTCTCTGATTAACTGTGATCTCTCTGTCTGTAACATTGTTATATATTATACAGTTACATTATGTGCATATATGATATGGGGGTTACACTGTGACAGTGGGGGGGGCTGGGGGAAAGATGGGGGGTATATCTGTGCCTATATATTATACAGTTACATTATGTGCATATATGATATGGGGGTTACACTGTGACAGTGGGGGAGGGGCTGGGGGAAAGATGGGGGGTATATCTGTGCCTATATATTATACAGTTACATTATGTGCATATATGATATGGGGGTTACACTGTGACAGTGGGGGGGGGGGGCTGGGGGAAAGATGGGGGTATATCTGTGCCTATATATTATACAGTTACATTATGTGCATATATGATATGGGGGTTACACTGTGACAGTGGGGGAGGGGCTGGGGGAAAGATGGGGGGTATATCTGTGCCTATATATTATACAGTTACATTATGTGCATATATGATATGGGGGTTACACTGTGACAGTGGGGGGGGGGGCTGGGGAAAGATGGGGGGTATATCTGTGCCTATATATTATACAGTTACATTATGTGCATATATGATATGGGGGTTACACTGTGACAGTGGGGGGGGCTGGGGGAAAGATGGGGGTATATCTGTGCCTATATATTATACAGTTACATTATGTGCATATATGATATGGGGGTTACACTGTGACAGTGGGGGGGGGGGCTGGGGGAAAGATGGGGGTATATCTGTGCCTATATATTATACAGTTACATTATGTGCATATATGATATGGGGGTTACACTGTGACAGTGGGGGGGGGGGAAGATGGGGGGTATATCTGTGCCTATATATTATACAGTTACATTATGTGCATATATGATATGGGGGTTACACTGTGACAGTGGGGGGGGGCTGGGGGAAATATGGGGGGTATATCTGTGCCTATATATTATACAGTTACATTATGTGCATATATGATATGGGGGTTACACTGTGACAGTGGGGGGGGGGGGCTGGGGGGAAGATGGGGGGTATATCGGTGCCTATATATATACAGTTACATTATGTGCATATATGATATGGGGGTTACACTGTGACAGTGGGGGGGGGGGAAGATGGGGGGTATATCTGTGCCTATATATATACAGTTACATTATGTGCATATATGATATGGGGGTTACACTGTGACAGTGGGGGGGGGGGAAGATGGGGGGTATATCGGTGCCTATATATTATACAGTTACATTATGTGCATATATGATATGGGGGTTACACTGTGACAGTGGGGGGGGGGGGGAAGATGGGGGGTATATCTGTGCCTATATATTATTACAGTTACATTATGTGCATATATGATATGGGGGTTACACTGTGACAGTGGGGGGGGGGCTGGGGGAAAGATGGGGGGTATATCTGTGCCTATATTTATACAGTTACATTATGTGCATATATGATATGGGGGTTACACCTGTGACCGTGGGGGGGGGGGGGCTGGGGAAAGATGGGGGGTGTATCTGTGCCTATATATTATACAGTTACATTATGTGCATATATGATATGGGGGTACACTGTGAAGTGGGGGGGGGGTGGGGGAAGATGGGGTATATCTGTGCCTATATATATACAGTTACTTATGTGCATATATGATATGGGGGTTACACTGTGACAGGGGGGGGGCTGGGGGAAAGATGGGGTATATCTGTGCCTATATATTATACAGTTACATTATGTGCATATATGATATGGGGGTTACACTGTGACAGTGGGGGGGGGCTGGGGGAAAGATGGGGGGTATATCTGTGCCTATATATTATACAGTTACATTATGTGCATATATGATATGGGGGTTACACTGTGACAGTGGGGGGGGGGGGAAGATGGGGGTATATCTGTGCCTATATATTATACAGTTACATTATGTGCATATATGATATGGGGGTTACACTGTGACAGTGGGGGGGGGGGCTGGGGGAAAGATGGGGGGTATATCTGTGCCTATATATTATACAGTTACATTATGTGCATATATGATATGGGGGTTACACTGTGACAGTGGGGGGGGGGGCTGGGGGAAAGATGGGGGGTATATCTGTGCCTATATATTATACAGTTACATTATGTGCATATATGATATGGGGGTTACACTGTGACAGTGGGGGGGGGCTGGGGGAAAGATGGGGGTATATCTGTGCCTATATATTATACAGTTACATTATGTGCATATATGATATGGGGGTTACACTGTGACAGTGGGGGGAGGGGCTGGGGGAAAGATGGGGGGTATATCTGTGCCTATATATTATACAGTTACATTATGTGCATATATGATATGGGGGTTACACTGTGACAGGGGGGGGGGGGGAAGATGGGGGGTATATCTGTGCCTATATATTATACAGTTACATTATGTGCATATATGATATGGGGGTTACACTGTGACAGTGGGGGGGGGGCTGGGGGAAAGATGGGGGGTAGAAATAAAGCCAAGTTATAGGGAATTGCACATAAATCTATTTCTTTGCATTTTTTTATTTCATTAGTTACTTTGATTTACAGGAATATTATCAGAATTTCTGTGAGAGAAACGCTCGGCGGTGGAGCTGAAATAAATATTTAGATTTTTTTTTTTCCCTCTGTCGGTGCCACAAAAGCGGCAGTTTATAAAAAAAACAAACAAGGCTCCTAATGCCGACTGTCAGCACAATCATTCCCTTTAAAATTCATTAGATGGCTCGGGGCCGGATAAATATTTATATGCAGATCGGCTGTTACGGAGGGTTCCGGGTGATAATCCTTCTTCCTTCTTTGTGGCTTTTTGTACCAGTAGCGGAGAAGCTTCTGCCGGGATTTAACCCTTTCATTGCTACCGATTCTCTGCTAATGGGCCTTATTTAATTGCTCTTAATCCGTAATGTAACATTTTTTTGCAGATAATGTGCTTTTAGCCAAATTAGTGGTGCTAAACCTTGGAATAAGTCCAACTCCATGACCTCATCATTTCCAGCTGCATTCATTGGCCAGGCATGGCTGGAGGCTCAGGTGATTGGACAGTGCAGCCAAGGGGTTCCCCGTTATTGGCTGGCGTGGATTTGCAGCGAAATTCTGCATTTCGCCACTGGCAAGATGGAGACAGTAGGGCAAGATGGAGACAGTAGGGCAAGATGGAGACAGCAGGGCAAGATGGAGACAGCAGGGCAAGATGGAGACAGCAGGGCAAGATGGAAACAGCAGGGCAAGATGGAGACAGCAGGGCAAGATGGAGACAGCAGGGCAAGATGGGGACAGCAGGGCAAGATGGAGACAGTAGGACAAGATGGAGACAGTAGGACAAGATGGAGACAGTAGGACAAGATGGAGACAGTAGGACAAGATGGAGACAGTAGGGCAAGATGGGGACAGTAGGGCAAGATGGAGACAGAAGGGCAAGAAGGAGACATTAGCCAAGAAGGGGACAGTAGGGCAAGAAGGAGACGTTAGCCAAAAAGGAGACAGAAGAGCAAGATGGGGACAGTAGAACAAGATAGATACAGAAGGGCAAGATGGAGACAATAGGACAAGATGGAGACAGAAGGGCAAGAAGGAGACATTAGCCAAGAAGGGGACAGAAGGGCAAGAAGGAGACGTTAGCCAAAAAGGAGACAGAAGGGCAAGATGGAGACAATAGGACAAGATGGATACAGAAGGGCAAGATGGAGACAATAGGACAAGATGGAGACAATAGGACAAGATGGAGACAGTAGGACAAGATGGAGACAGTAGGACAAGATGGGGACAGTAGGACAAGATGGAGACAGAAGGGCAAGATGGAGACAATAGGACAAGATGGGGACAGTAGGACAAGATGGAGACAGAAGGGCAAGATGGAGACAGTAGGACAAGATGGGGACAGTAGGACAAGATGGAGACAGTAGGGCAAGATGGAGACAGTAGGACAAGATGGAGACAGTAGGGCAAGATGGAGACAATAGGACAAGATGGAGACAGTAGGGCAAGATGGAGACAGTAGGACAAGATGGAGACAGTAGGGCAAGATGGAGACAGTAGGACAAGATGGAGACAGTAGGGCAAGATGGAGACAGTAGGGCAAGATGGAGACAGTAGGACAAGATGGAGACAGTAGGGCAAGATGGAGACAGTAGGGCAAGATGGAGACAGTAGGGCAAGATGGAGACAGTAGGACAAGATGGAGACAGTAGGGCAAGATGGAGACAGTAGGACAAGATGGAGACAGTAGGGCAAGATGGAGACAGTAGGGCAAGTTGGAGACAGTAGTCAAAAAAGTCACAGTCGCGTCAAATACATTACGGCTGTATCAATAAAGTTGCAGTTGCATCAAAAAAAGATTGGACTTTGGAACAGTTGGGGGTCATTTATAAAGACTGGGCAAATTTGCACCTGGGCAGTAACCTATAGCAACCAATCAGCGATTACACTTTTTCATACAGAGGCAAGTTGAGCAGTGAAAGCACATACCTGATTCGTTGCCATGGGTTACTACCCAGCTGCAAATCTGCCCAGTCTTTATAAATGTCCCCCCCCCCCAGTGTTGTCAAGCCTTAAGGTGGCCTTACATGAGCAGATTTAATCTTCTTATTTGAGTCCTTCACCCCTGACGGGCCTACCCAACCAATGTCTGGCCTAAAATTGGGCAGATCTCGATTGGGGATGTCTGATTTTACTTCAGAACGGGGACCACATCGGTTAATTGATGCACTCCCCAATCCAATGGTGCCATTGTAATTAGCCCAATATATACCACCTTTAGGTGGCCATAATGGGAGAAGATCCAATTGCTTGGCAACCTCTCCAGATAAGCGAATCTTCCCGTGTGTGGCCTCCTGTAGAGCCCATCATTGGTCAGAACGTTGTACCAAACAATGGGAATCTTCTGGCCAAGCAAACGGGGGCATATTTCTATTGGGCAGGTCAGAAAAAGTGGTGGTCACGTAAAAAAAAACAAAAAAACGCAGTTTAGTTAATTTTTCAGCAGAAACGGGACAGATTTGTTCATCGCTATTTGCTTCCTTTTCCCTGCTCTTAAACTCTAAACAGCTTGTGTAAGTTGATGGACTTTATAGAGAGCCTTAGTAACTTGTTAGATAGACTTTATACTTCTTAACAGAGCCTAAGCTAGATATTGTAGCTCTAAACAAAGCCTACACAATTTGGTAGATAGATATATCTCAAAACAGAGCCTGAGTAACTTGCTAGATAGGCATCGTAGCTCTAATACAGAGCCTGAGTAACTTGCTAGATAGGCATTGTAGCTCTAAACAGAGCCTGAGTAACTTGCTAGATAGGCGTCGTAGCTCTAAACAGAGCCTGAGTAACTTGCTAGATAGGCATCGTAGCTCTAATACAGAGCCTGAGTAACTTGCTAGATAGGCATTGTAGCTCTAAACAGAGCCTGAGTAACTTGCTAGATAGGCATCGTAGCTCTAATACAGAGCCTGAGTAACTTGCTAGATAGGCATTGTAGCTCTAAACAGAGCCTGAGTAACTTGCTAGATAGGCGTCGTAGCTCTAAACAGAGCCTGAGTAACTTGCTAGATAGGCATCGTAGCTCTAAACAGAGTCTGAGTAACTTGCTAGATAGGCGTCGTAGCTCTAAACAGAGCCTGAGTAACTTGCTAGATAGGCGTCGTAGCTCTAAACAGAGCCTGAGTAACTTGCTAGATAGGCGTCGTAGCTCTAAACAGAGCCTGAGTAACTTGCTAGATAGGCGTCGTAGCTCTAAACAGAGCCTGAGTAACTTGCTAGATAGGCGTCGTAGCTCTAAACAGAGCCTGAGTAACTTGCTAGATAGGCGTCGTAGCTCTAAACAGAGCCTGAGTAACTTGCTAGATAGGCATCATAGCTCTAAACAGAGCCTGAGTAACTTGCTAGATAGGCATCGTAGCTCTAAACAGAGCCTGAGTAACTTGCTAGATAGGCGTCGTAGCTCTAAACAGAGCCTGAGTAACTTGCTAGATAGGCGTCGTAGCTCTAAACAGAGCCTGAGTAACTTGCTAGATAGGCATTGTAGCTCTAAACAGAGCCTGAGTAACTTGCTAGATAGGCGTCGTAGCTTCTAAACAGAGCCTGAGTAACTTGCTAGATAGGCGTCGTAGCTCTAAACAGAGCCTGAGTAACTTGCTAGATAGGCGTCGTAGCTCTAAACAGAGCCTGAGTAACTTGCTAGATAGGCATCGTAGCTCTAAACAGAGCCTGAGTAACTTGCTAGATAGGCATCGTAGCTCTAATACAGAGCCTGAGTAACTTGCTAGATAGGCATTGTAGCTCTAATACAGAGCCTGAGTAACTTGCTAGATAGGCGTCGTAGCTCTAATACAGAGCCTGAGTAACTTGCTAGATAGGCATCGTAGCTCTAAACAGAGCCTTAGTAACTTGCTAGATAGGCGTCGTAGCTCTAAACAGAGCCTTAGTAACTTGCTAGATAGGCGTCGTAGCTCTAAACAGAGCCTGAGTAACTTGCTAGATAGGCGTCGTAGCTCTAATACAGAGCCTGAGTAACTTGCTAGATAGGCGTCGTAGCTCTAATACAGAGCCTGAGTAACTTGCTAGATAGGCGTCGTAGCTCTAAACAGAGCCTGAGTAACTTGCTAGATAGGCGTTGTAGCTCTAAACAGAGCCTGAGTAACTTGCTAGATAGGCGTCGTAGCTCTAAACAGAGCCTGAGTAACTTGCTAGATAGGCGTCGTAGCTCTAATACAGAAACAAAGCTAAAATGCCCTTATATTGATATTAAATTGCCTGATTATATCACGGGGGGGGGGGGGGGTAAATGTTAAGGTGATACACGACGGTCGAGTCTCTTTAAAGGGAACAAAACATCCTATTTATAAACACAATTTCCTCCATAATCCACTTACCGGCCCCTGATTTCATTTGTGTCCTGACGTTAATCTGGTTTCGACGTTTAACCTTCCTTCAAGGAAGTTGCCCAAGGATATTTCTATTTAGTATATGGAAATGTCCATTGTTCTTTACTCTGGAACTATTTATCTGGCAATGACGTCCCACACACATGTTACAAGACCGGACTTTGGAACAGCTGGGGGTCATTTATAAAGACTGGGCAGTAACCTATAGCAACCAATTACACTTTTTCATCCAGAGGCAAGTTGAGCAGTGAAAGCACATACCTGATTGGTTGCCATGCGTTACTACCCAGGTGCAAATCTGCCAAGTCTTTATAAATGACCCCCCCAGTCTTGTCAAGCCTTAAGGTGGCCTTACACGGGCAGATATAATCTTCTTATCTGAGTCCTTCACCCCTGACGGGCCTACCCGACCAATATCTGGCCTAAAATTGGGCAGATCTCGATTGGGAAGGTCTGATTTTCCTTCGGATCAGGGACCACGTTGGCTCATTGATGCACTCCCCAATCCAATGGTGCCATTGTAATTAGCCCAATATATACCACCTTTAGGTGGCCATAACGGGATAAGATCCAATTGCTTGGCAACCTCTCCAAATAAGCGAATCTTCCCGTGTGTGGCCTCCTGTAGAGCCCATCATTGGTCAGAACGTTGTGCCAAACAATGGGAATCTTCTGGCCAAGCAAACGGAGGCTTTAATTCCAAGGAAAGGCCCATAATATTCTTTATGCAAGGGGTGAGGGAGAATAACGCTCAGTGCCCCCCTCCCCATATAATCCATATTCACCCGGGGGTCAATTCATCACCTGCCGACTCCATGCCATTAATCTATTTGCCCATTGAAGTGACTGAGCCTAATGCCCCGCGTTATGGCCACACTGCGCCGCCCCCCAATCCATCTTACTGTACATAGTTTAATGTTTTCAGCCAAATTAATACCTTTATTACTGGCTGGATGGTCGGGTAGGCACCGCGTCTGCATTAATCATTCTTGTCTCCGCTTGGTCCTACGTTCCCCGTTCTTTGCCCACCGGCGGTAACGGCTCATCTCGGATTGTTCCAATATGTGCGACGGGGAGGAATTTTCTGGGGTAAAAGTAAAGAGGGGGGACCCCGCAGAGTATTAACTTTTTCATGAGGCTACAAAACCTGCAGGCAGTGCAAACAACAGAAAAGAACAATAGAAGCTTGAAAGGACCAGACCAGCCTGTGGCCCATAGACCACGAGACTAAAGAAATCTTTAACCTGTTAAAACATTAGAGCAGTCACATGGCTAAACCAGCCTGTAGCCAATCATAACATAGGACATTCACAGGGTTGGCCATCCTGTAGGCAATTGCATTATTGAAACGTTTACAGAGTTCGATCAATTTGTTACCAGTGAGAAGCTGTAGAACATACACATCCTGTGGCCAATCATGATATCAGGACATTCAGTAGGGCAGTAGGGCAAGATGGAGACAGTAGGACAAGATGGAGACAGTAGGACAAGATGGAGACAGTAGGGCAAGATGGAGACAGTAGGACAAGATGGAGGCAGTAGGACAAGATGGAGACAGTAGGGCAAGATGGAGACAGTAGGGCAAGATGGAGACAGTAGGACAAGATGGAGGCAGTAGGGCAAGATGGGGACAGTAGGGCAAGATGGAGACAGTAGGGCAAGATGGAGACAGTAGGGCAAGATGGAGACAGTAGGGCAAGATGGAGGCAGTAGGGCAAGATGGAGACAGTAGGGCAAGATGGAGACAGTAGGGCAAGATGGAGACAGTAGGGCAAGATGGAGACAGCAGGGCAAGATGGAGGCAGTAGGGCAAGATGGAGACAGTAGGACAAGATGGAGACAGTAGGGCAAGATGGAGACAGTAGGGCAAGATGGAGACAGTAGGGCAAGATGGAGACAGTAGGACAAGATGGAGACAGTAGGGCAAGATGGAGACAGTAGGGCAAGATGGAGACAGTAGGGCAAGATGGAGACAGCAGGGCAAGATGGAGACAGTAGGGCAAGATGGAGACAGCAGGGCAAGATGGAGACAGCAGGGCAAGATGGAGACAGTAAGCTGTAGCAAGGCCAGACCAACCTGTAGCCAATCATGACATAAGAACATTCACATTAATGACCATGCTATAGCCAATCACAGTATTAGAACATTCTCAGGGTTAGACCAATCTGTACCCAGTTGGGGCAATGGAGTGTTACAAGGACTGAGGAGCAAGCATGGCCAGTGGTTGCCCTTTGTTACTGTTAATGTGTTTCTGCTGGTTGTTGGCCGGTGTCTCCTTAGTGTAAGTGAGACAGTTGATGGCACGTAGGTCAGAGTGCTTTGTTGGATCTGTGGTCTCATTCATCCCGGTCAGGTTACACGAGACCCCTGTTATTGTCCCAGCTGAGTGTAGGTGACTGTAGCCATGTAGTGTCACATTAAAGGGTAACAGATCCCTCTGTGATATCCAGCGGCGGGTGGGAAGGGAACCCGACCTAACAAGTCTATCCATTTATTTCCGCAGTTGATAATAAATGTCTCCTCGGTGCTCCATGTCAGTCCCGAGACATCTCTATTATACAGACAGAAGGCATCTACGGTTACGGGGTCCTCCAAGACCCTCCCCTCATTCGTGACCACTGGGGATATTTGAGAGAAGTGTTTAATGCAGCTTCCCCCGAGACATCTGTAATTGTGACATCTCATCCCGCGGTCGCTCTCGGCTCCGGCTGTTACTTTGGCGGCTAATGGTTTCCCGCGCTCCCTTATTATTCTGACAGTTGATGAAAGGCGATTACGTTGCGTTATTCAGGCGGTTAATGGCTTCACGGACCTCATATCACAAATCTCGTAATTGCGAGATAATGCCGACGTGAGCGCCGGGGACCTGATTGTGACGTCACTGCAATGGGAATGACCGGCGCTTAGATCTAAAGGGATCCCCCCAAAATTCCTAGGAGGAGGGGGGTTCGTTAGCCAATCTATAGCCTTATTGGCATCATTTTCAGGGTTCAATTTCAGTATGTTTGGACGATTCTAAACAACTTTTCAATTGGTCTTTTTTATCCATTATTTATAGTTTTTTAATTATTTGCCTTCGCAATGTTCAAATGGGGGTCACTGACCCCGGCAGCCAAACCCTATTGCTCTGTGAGGCTCCAGTTTTATTGTTATTGTTATGTTTTAATGACTTATTGACTTATTCAGCCCCTCTCCTATATATATATCAGTCTCTCATTCAAACCACTCCCTGGTTGCTAAGGTAAGTGGCACCCTAGTAACCAGATAACTGCTTAAATGCCAAACTGAAATTCAAATGATTAAAAAACTTCAGATAATAAAAAATGAAGACCAATTGCAAATTGTCTCAGAATATTATAAGGTTAACTCAAAGGTGAACAACCTGTTTAATTATGGGGTGCAGAGGTTGGTTGGGGTGCTGCTGTATATCCAACAAGGCTTCTAGTGGTATATAACGTAGGTACCTGTCTTTAGCAACTCACCTGAGTACCCTCAGTCTCCAACAGTTTCTGACAGAGGGTGTGGCTAGATGTATAAAGAGGCGTGGTCAAGGCATAATGGGGTGTTCATAATGGTGGAAATGCCCAGTACCCCGGGCAAGGAGGCCAAGGGTAACCACAACCACAGCAGATGTATGTGATCAGACGTTCAAAGGGTGCCATAATAAGGGGGTCACCTCTCCGGGGGTAAGGATACGGCTTATTGACATAAAGGGGTTCATTGTTGGCTGAACCCCCAGCCAAGTATTGATTGGAGATGCCGCTTGCACCAATCTTCTGGTCTCTCTTGTCCAGTCTTTGCCCACAGGGCTGTACCATTCTACAGGAACCCCCCTTTTTTCTCAACCCCCATAATGCCGTATGTTGGATAACAGCCCCCCCATACTGTCGGCCCCCATGTTTGATCATTTGCCTGTAAATAATTCAGAAAGCCGATCCCCCGGGAACAACGGCATCAATATCAGCGACTCCTCATTCCTCTTTTATGTCCCGGTGAAATAAGTCGGCACTAAAATAAATATATTTCCCTGCAGCGGGGGAGATGGGGCCCCCGACTAAGTGCCTGCTGGAGCTGTAACGGGAAAATATCAAAGCAAAGAGGATTTTTATCTTTCCCTTAAAACCTGGAGAAAAGTATTATGGCCTTTAGTTTGTGCAATATAAATGTTACGGTGTTCCTCTCAAACATGGCCGCCGCCCCAATCTGTAATTCAGCCAATGGTTCATCATATGTTTATTTAGGGGCACTTATTATTGGGCGTCATCCCTTGGTCTATGGGAAACACTATGGCACCCCCTACCCATATGTATAAATACAAATATACAGAGAGGGAATGTTCTGGGCACACAATAAGCTGTACCCCCATACTGTACTGTCTAAGGGAAACACTATGGCACCCCCTACCCATATGTATAAATACAAATATACAGAGAAGGAATGTTCTGGGCACACAATAAGCTGTACCCCCATACTGTACTGTCTAAGGGAAACACTATGGCACCCCCTACCCATATGTATAAATACAAATATACAGAGAAGGAATGTTCTGGGCACACAATAAGCTGTACCCCCATACTGTACTGTCTAAGGGAAACACTATGGCACCCCCTACCCATATGTATAAATACAAATATACAGAGAAGGAATGTTCTGGGCACACAATAAGCTGTACCCCCATACTGTACTGTCTAAGGGAAACACTATGGCACCCCCTAGCCATATGTATAAATACAAATATACAGAGAAGGAATGTTCTGGGCACACAATAAGCTGTACCCCCATACTGTACTGTCTAAGGGAAACACTATGGCACCCCCTAGCCATATGTATAAATACAAATATACAGAGAAGGAATGTTCTGGGCACACAATAAGCTGTACCCCCATACTGTACTGTCTAAGGGAAACACTATGGCACCCCCTACCCATATGTATAAATACAAATATACAGAGAGGGAATGTTCTGGGCACACAATAAGCTGTACCCCCATACTGTACTGTCTAAGGGAAACACTATGGCACCTCCTACCCATATGTATAAATACAAATATACAGAGAGGGAATGTTCTGGGCACACAATAAGCTGTACCCCCATACTGTACTGTCTAAGGGAAACACTATGGCACCCCCTACCCATATGTATAAATACAAATATACAGAGAAGGAATGTTCTGGGCACACAATAAGCTGTACCCCCATACTGTACTGTCTAAGGGAAACACTATGGCACCCCCTACCCATATGTATAAATACAAATATACAGAGAGGGAATGTTCTGGGCACACAATAAGCTGTACCCCCATACTGTACTGTCTAAGGGAAACACTATGGCACCCCCTACCCATATGTATAAATACAAATATACAGAGAGGGAATGTTCTGGGCACACAATAAGCTGTACCCCCATACTGTACTGTCTAAGGGAAATAATATAACAGAATATTTTCCCTTTTAGCCAGAAAAAGGAAAATATGCATTCCACTTATTACTAAAGGCTACAATTCCCTGCGCTCTCGTTACTGCCTCATATTAAAGAGTATGAGCCTTAATAACGTTATCTACTTTTTTACTGGTTTCTGCTTCTTTATTTAAACATTAAAAGAAGCCCTTAAAGGTGTCCCTTTATGGGAGATTGATGCGAGTATTTCTTTGCAGAGAGACAGGGATTAAAGCCGCCCGCAGACTATCGCTCACACCGCGCCGCTCTGTTATTCTTTGCAGCAGTGGGATAAAGGAATAAAGGGTTGAGCCCAGCTAAAGCCTACCTACCCAGCTGGCAAGGCTCCCTTTCTGTCACCCTGTCACATCACAGAACGCTGTACAGATATGAGATCCCTTATCCGGAAACCCATTATCCAGAAAGCTCCGAATTACGGAAAGCCCATCTCCCATAGACTTCATTTTAATCAAATAATACAGAATTTTGAAACTGATTTCCTTTTTCTCTGTAATAATAAAACAGTACCTGTACTTGATCCCAACTAAGATATAATTACCCCTTATTGGGGCAGAACAGCCCTATTGGGTTTATTTCATGGTTAAATGATTCCCTTTTCTCTGTAATAATAAAACAGTATCTGTACTTGATCCCAACTAAGATATAATTACCCCTTATTGGGGCAGAACAGCCCTATTGGGTTTATTTCATGGTTAAATGATTCCCTTTTCTCTTTAATAATAAAACAGTACCTGTACTTGATCCCAACTAAGATATAATTACCCCTTATTGGGGCAGAACAGCCCTATTGGGTTTATTTAATGGTTAAATGATTCCCTTTTCTCTGTAATAATAAAACAGTACCTGTACTTGATCCCAACTAAGATATAAATAATCCTTATTGGATGTAAAATTATCCTATTGGGTTTAATGAATGTTTTATTGATTTTTTAGTAAACTTAAGGTATGAAGATCCAAATTACGGAAAGACCCCTTATCCGGAATACCCTTGGTCCCGCGCATTCTGGATAATGGGTCCTATATACAGTATGTACAGCTCCGTTTGAAGGGGTTGTTCACCTTGAAATTATTATTTAGTATGATAAAGACATAGCTTTGAATTCAACAGCTCTCCAGTTTGGTATTTCAGCAGGTATCTGGTTGCTAGTGTCTTGTTTACCCTTAGCAACCAGGCAGTGGTGTGAATGAGAGACTGGAATATAAATAGGAGATAAAAAGATAAGGAATACAAAATAACAGAGAAAACGTTTTTTTGGCTGCCGGGGTCAGCGACCCCCATGTGAAAGCTGGAAAGATGTAGAAAGATGACAAAAAAAAATAATGAAGACCAATTGCAAAGTTGCTTGGAATAGGCCATTCTATAACCTACTAAAAGTTATCTCTCCAGTTTGGTATTTCAGCAGCTATCTGGTTGCTAGGGTCATGTTTACCTTAGCAACCAGGTCATGGTGTGAATGAGAGGCTGGTATATGAATAGGAGAGGGACTAGATAGAAAGATAAGGAATTAAAAGTAACAATAACAATAAAACTGGAGCCTCACAGAGCAATAGGTTTTGGTTGCCGGGGTCAGTGACCCCCATTTTAAAGCTGCAAAGATGTAGAAATGGAAGACAAAAAAAATAATGAAGACCAATTGCAAAGTTGCTAGGAATAGGCCATTCTATAACTATAATACCAAAAGTTATCCTGAAGGTGAACCCACCCCTTTAACTCTGCAGAAAGGAAATAATGATGGATTTCCCTTCGGGGGACGATGCTAAAGGGGAACACGGCTTCCTGCTTCCTGATGAAGTAATAAACCCCGACAGCAGATAAAACAAGAGTTACGGGGAGTCCGGGCGCGCGGTTCCCAATTTACTATACTTGACAAACGTCTACTTTTCCAAGATGGCTGTTCGGGGGATTTATCTCTGAGCCGCAGCAAATAATCACCTTTAAAAAACAAATTTATTATCTTTCCTTAGTAAATGGCCACTCTGCGCTTAGAATTTACTTTCCCTTGGGATTGGGCTCCGGAACCGAGATCTCGCTGCAGAACTGTACCGTAGGGATCCATCACTATAATAGAGTTACTGGCCCTTTAAAGGGGCGGGTCACTTTTAAGTTAACTTACGTGCCTATTCTAAGCAACATTTCAGTTGGTCTTCATTATTTATTTCTTAAAGTTTTTGATACATTTTACTTTTCCTTTTAATTCTTTGCAGCTTTCAAATGGGGGTCACTGACCCCGGCAGCCAAACCCTATTGCTCTGTGAGGCTCCAGTTTTATTGTTACTTTTTAAAACTTGTTTTTCTATTCAGTCCCTCCCCTATTCATGCATCAGTCTCTCATTCAAACCTCTCCCTGGTCACTAAGGTAGTTTGGACACTGTCTCTATCTTGCCCTACTGTCTCCATCTTGCCCTACTGTCTCCATCTTGCCCTACTGTCTCCATCTTGCCCTACTGTCTCCATCTTGCCCTACTGTCTCCATCTTGCCCTACTGTCTCCATCTTGTCCTACTGTCTTCCATCTTGCCCTACTGTCTCCATCTTGCCCTACTGTCCTCATCTTGCCCTACTGTCTCCCTCTTGCCCTACTGTCTCCATCTTGTCCTACTGTCTCCATCTTGCCCTACTGTCTCCCTCTTGCCCTACTGTCTCCATCTTGTCCTACTGTCTCCATCTTGCCCTACTGTCCTCATCTTGCCCTACTGTCTCCCTCTTGCCCTACTGTCTCCATCTTGTCCTACTGTCTCCATCTTGCCCTACTGTCCTCATCTTGCCCTACTGTCTCCCTCTTGCCCTACTGCCTCCATCTTGTCCTACTGTGTCCATCTTGCCCTACTGTCTCCCTCTTGCCCTACTGTCCTCATCTTGCCCTACTGTCTCCCTCTTGCCCTACTGTCTCCATCTTGTCCTACTGTCTCCATCTTGCCCTACTGTCCTCATCTTGCCCTACTGTCCTCATCTTGCCCTACTGTCCTCATCTTGCCCTACTGTCTCCATCTTGCCCTACTGCCTCCATCTTGCCCTACTGTCTCCATCTTGTCCTACTGTCTCCGTCTTGTCCTACTGTGTCCGTCTTGCCCTACTGTCTCCGTCTTGCCCTACTGTCTCCGTCTTGCCCTACTGTCTCTGTCTTGCCCTACTGTCTCCGTCTTGCCCTACTGTCTCCGTCTTGCCCTACTGTCTCCATCTTGTCCTACTGTCTCCATCTTGTCCTACTGTCTCCATCTTGCCCTACTGTCTCCATCTTGCCCTACTGTCCCCATCTTGCCCTACTGTCCCCATCTTGCCCTACTGTCCCCATCTTGCCCTACTGTCCCATCTTGCCCTGTTGTCTCCATCTTGCCCTACTGTCTCCATCTTGCCCTACTGTCCCCATCTTGCCCTACTGTCCCCATCTTGCCCTGTTGTCTCCATCTTGCCCTACTGTCTCCATCTTGTCCTACTGTCCCCATCTTGCCCTACTGTCTCCATCTTGCCCTACTGTCCCCATCTTGCCCTGTTGTCTCCATCTTGCCCTACTGTCTCCATCTTGCCCTACTGTCTCCCAAAAATCCGGTAGGGTCCAGAACCAATCCCTGCTGGGTGCTCTGGGGCCCTCAGGCCCCTCTCTCCTGACACGCCTAAGTGCACACTCAGGGGAGGGAGTTGGGCGAGTGGACTCTCCCTTAGCCCCGCCTCCCATGATTACCTACCCACTGACAAATCCCCAATAACCAACGAATCCCCGCTAATTACTGAGAGTTCTCTGCGGCGCATGTAGAGAGGGGGGGGCGGTCAGTCTGTGCGATTTGCGGCTACAGAAATAACTGCCCGGCCTCTTTCCGCTAATTTGGTTGGTCCCATTTATCCCCTTGTTCGCTTTGCCCTGATCTAAATACCCCGACCCCATAATTTATGGGCATTCGGGCGATGTTCCCGCCATTGCAGCCACACCTGTTTCCACCCGTCTGTCTATTATTTGGGGGGGTCTTACAATGCGGCGCAATGTACCTTTCCTGGTGCAGCCGATAATCCCATCCCCCGGGGGCCGTGTATATAAATGTGTCTCCTCTGCAGTATTTTAAATAAGTGATTAAATCCCATTTAGGGGCAGTAATAGAATATTTCCCATAATAGGTATTGAAGGATTTGCCTTTAATAAGCCTCATTCTATTTTTTAATACGTTGCCGCCGGCGACTGTTATTTCCCTCTCTCCCCGGATTGGAGCTTCTGATTAACCAACGGGATTTTCTCCTGTTAGATTTCCTATCTCCGCGCAAAATTGCTTTAATATATTGTGTGGCGGCTGCAGACGACATGTCGGGCGAAGAAGCTTCCAGATCAGCAACGTCGTCGCCGCCGCCGCTAACAGGGCCCCTCGTTATGTGCGATTCCGCACGTCGGCCTTTATTTCCCCCTTCCTACTAGTCGGTTTTGCCGAACTGAAAACAGGGGAGCTAATTAGGTAACGCGCTCACCGAAATATCGCTCCTTGGCTTTTCATTCCTAATAAGGTCACTCAGGAATATACTATTTAAAGTAAAACGCCGTCGGAAAACTGCAGTGGCTTGGTACAGTGCTACGGAAATGTGCCCAGAGCATTCCTTTATATGGAGGGAGGTGCCATAGTGTTTCCCTTAGACAGTACAGTATGGGGGTACAGCTTATTGTGTGCCCAGAACATTCCTTCTCTGTATATTTGTATTTATACATATGGGTAGGAGGTGCCATAGTGTTTCCCTTAGACAGTACAGTATGGGGGTACAGCTTATTGTGTGCCCAGAACATTCCTTCTCTGTATATTTGTATTTATACATATGGGTAGGGGGTGCCATAGTGTTTCCCTTAGACAGTACAGTATGGGGGTACAGCTTATTGTGTGCCCAGAACATTCCTTCTCTGTATATTTGTATTTATACATATGGGTAGGAGGTGCCATAGTGTTTCCCTTAGACAGTACAGTATGGGGGTACAGCTTATTGTGTGCCCAGAACATTCCTTCTCTGTATATTTGTATTTATACATATGGGTAGGAGGTGCCATAGTGTTTCCCTTAGACAGTACAGTATGGGGGTACAGCTTATTGTGTGCCCAGAACATTCCCTCTCTGTATATTTGTATTTATACATATGGGTAGGAGGTGCCATAGTGTTTCCCTTAGACAGTACAGTATGGGGGTACAGCTTATTGTGTGCCCAGAACATTCCTTCTCTGTATATTTGTATTTATACATATGGGTAGGAGGTGCCATAGTGTTTCCCTTAGACAGTACAGTATGGGGGTACAGCTTATTGTGTGCCCAGAACATTCCTTCTCTGTATATTTGTATTTATACATATGGGTAGGGGGTGCCATAGTGTTTCCCTTAGACAGTACAGTATGGGGGTACAGCTTATTGTGTGCCCAGAACATTCCTTCTCTGTATATTTGTATTTATACATATGGGTAGGGGGTGCCATAGTGTTTCCCTTAGACAGTACAGTATGGGGGTACAGCTTATTGTGTGCCCAGAACATTCCTTCTCTGTATATTTGTATTTATACATATGGGTAGGAGGTGCCATAGTGTTTCCCTTAGACAGTACAGTATGGGGGTACAGCTTATTGTGTGCCCAGAACATTCCTTCTCTGTATATTTGTATTTATACATATGGGTAGGGGGTGCCATAGTGTTTCCCTTAGACAGTACAGTATGGGGGTACAGCTTATTGTGTGCCCAGAACATTCCTTCTCTGTATATTTGTATTTATACATATGGGTAGGGGGTGCCATAGTGTTTCCCTTAGACAGTACAGTATGGGGGTACAGCTTATTGTGTGCCCAGAACATTCCTTCTCTGTATATTTGTATTTATACATATGGGTAGGAGGTGCCATAGTGTTTCCCTTAGACAGTACAGTATGGGGGTACAGCTTATTGTGTGCCCAGAACATTCCTTCTCTGTATATTTGTATTTATACATATGGGTAGGGATTTTATTGAAAGTAAAAACATTACAAGTAAAATATAAACATTTCAGAAACAGAAATGCAAACAAAAATGCATCACATTATTACTCAATGAAAATCAGAAGCAAAGAAGAATCACAAATGAAAATGTACATTTACCCAGAGTGCAACATTCTCTGCCTTTCGCTCAGTCTCTCTGGATTTAATGAAAGCAAGTTCCCTTACAATTGCCCCTGTGACTTGCCCCCACCGCTTCTCTCTTCTGACTGAGGGTTAACTTGCAGCGCATATGCCACAGATAATAGCGCATAACAGATATTATAAGATACAGGGTTTCCGTAGTTACCGCGCCAGCACACTCACGCCCCACTATCCCGTACGCCATCTCCGTATAATTCAAGTTCTCCAAAAACCCAACTGTAAAGTATTTGCCAGGGAAGATTTGAGGCTCTTGGTAATGACACAGTCTAACAGAAAGTGCTCCTGGGTCTCATCCGTGCCACAGCCCCAGGGGCATTCCCTGTCCCCCACATTCAGATACCGTAGGTTCCCCCTGACAAACAGTTTCCCCTGGAGGGAGAGCCAAGCGTTATCCTGAAACTTTTTGGGCAGTCTCTTACTGTTTAGGAACTTTAGGCTCAGAGCCAGGGTCTCGCTCGTGCAGTCTCTCAGAGCAAGGGGAACACAAAAGAAAACCTCCAAAATCCTGAAATAAATGTTTTTCCTAGGGGCAGACTTGAGTTCCTCCATCCCTATGTGCCACTTCCTAATGAGCTTCAAGGCCTGAGCTACATGGGGTGGGACACAACCTCCTCTTATCCGGACACTCTTCAGCCTATCATTGAGCAGCCAGTCCTTGATAAAAGGCGATACCCAGGCCCTAATACTGCTCTCCCACAGAGAGTCGTTCCCCTGAGCCATACCCCCAAGGTTACATTTGAGGAATATGACACAGAAGAAAGCCACCGGGCACAGCATGCCCAAACCTCCCTCCTTTCTCTGCAGGAAAGTTACTCCCCTTTTAACTGGGTTCAGTCTGCTCCCCCAGAGCATTTGGAAGAACAGACTGTGGACTCTTGCGTAGAAAGATTCTGGCAACAAGAAGATATGAGAGACAAACAGAAGCAGAGGGACCAAGAAAGACTTGATAACGTTAATCCTTTCCCTATAGGTCAGCCTCCAAGCCTTCCATCGCTGAACCTTTGCTGCACAGGCATTCAGTTTCTCATCCCAATTTGCCTTTGCATCATCGCCCTTCCCAAATTTTACACCCAAGATCTTAATCCTCTCTGGGGCTACAGGGAAGTCTTTTAGTTGGAAACCCGGCTCTTCCTCTAAGACCCAAAAAGCTTCCGATTTTTCTTGGTTGACAAGAGACCCAGAGGCCTCTGAGTAGCTTCTGATGTGCTCCATTACCATAGACGCCTCCTCTGGTCTAGACAGAACAATGGTCACATCATCCGCGTAGGCTACTAACTTAAAGGGCTGACTCAAGGGAAACCGAACACCCTCCAATGCACTATGCTGTAATGCTCTTAGGAAAGGGTCCAGAGCCAACACATACAAAAGTGGACTGAGAGGGCACCCCTGTCTTACCCCTGCTCCCACCTCAAAGTCTTTGCCTCTCCAACCATTAATCAATGGAAAGCTTCTTGCCCCTTGATACAAAGTCTGTAACCATCTGACAAACTGACCCGGAATGCCGTATTTCAGCAAAGCAGCCCATAGGTATTGGTGATTAACTTTATCAAAAGCCTTTGCTTGGTCCAAGGTCAGGAGATACTTTCCCCATTTATGGACTTTGCACCTCTCTAAGGCCTCTCTTATTGTAAGGACTGCTCCAAAAATGCTACGTCCCTCCACTGTGCAGTACTGAAAGGAAGATAGTAAAGTGCCAGCAAACTTACTTAGCCTTGAAAAGAGAATTCTTGCAAGAATCTTTCTGTCAGTGTTAAGAAGAGCAATGGGCCTCCAATTCTCAACATGCCTTGAGTCCTTCCCCTTTGAAAGCAGGATCAAGGAAGAGTATCCCATAGAGGGAGGAAGACTACCCTTCTCCAAACTCTCATTGAAGACTTCAACAAGAACAGGAGCAAGTCTGTCTTTAAATCTTTTGTAAAACTCTGCTGTTAGACCATCAGGCCCTGGGGCCTTTTTCTTTTGCTGTTTGTCTATGGCCTGAATCACCTCTTCCAGTGTTATTTCTGCTTCCAAAGTGGAAAAATCCAAATGATCAGTATTGGGACCTGGGGTCGCCTTCAAGAAAGCCTCGGTCTTTCCCTTATCCAAAACTCTTTCCCTGAAAAGCCCAACATAGTAAGATCTAACGGCTTCCAAGATCCCCTCCCTTGACTTATGAAAATGACCCTGGGAGTCATAAAGACCCTCAACCAGCTTTTTCTCAACAACCTCTTTGCAGTTCTGGCAAGGATCTGGGCAAACAGAAGCCCCATAGTCTCTTTCCAGAACCAAAGACTTGTACCGGCTGTACTGATGTTGCCTGATCAGTTGCTTGAGTCGGTTTCGCTTTTCAGCCCCCTCCCCTTCCGAAATACAGATCTCTAGCTCCTTTCTCAAGGACTGGTACCTCCTCTCCTTCTCCCTCCCTTTTTTATAAGAGATAGACTTGAAGAGGGACCGGAAAGAATCCTTGGCTGCATCCCACCATACAGATAGAGAATCATACAGCTCAACCTTTGATATCTGCACCAGCAGCAGATCCTCAAAAGATTGTTCTGCCTGTTCTCCTTCCAGGGAACCTACATCAAGTCTCCATAAACCCCTCCCAATCTTGGGCTGGTTCCGGATACCATACAGAAAGGAGAGTACCGAGTGATCTGAGAACTCAACGGCCTTCTCACAGACCTCTGTAAAAGATTCACCTTTCTTAACAAAAATCATATCTATTCTGCTGCTTCTCTGCCCACAGAAATACGTATGTTTGCCTGCCCGACCCCCCCATGTGGCCACATCTACTAAACCCGCATCCTCAGCCAACTTATTCATAAATGAACCCTCATATTTACAGAATCTGCCAGTCCTGTCTACTGCCCTCAGGACTTGGTTGAAGTCCCCTGCCAAAATGACTGGACTTGATGTATACAGGTACGGTTTGATCTCTAATAAGAGTTCCCTTCTCTCTGAGGGCCCCTGGGGGCCATACACATTGATCAATCTGATCAGATTCCCTTGGAATACAATGTCAAGCATCAAACAACGCCCAACCTGGATTTCTATGATTTTTTTAATCTCCAACCCCTGAACATTTTTGAAAAGTATTCCTACCCCTCCTGCCGGCTCCTCAGCAATAGACCAAAAGGAGGGCCCGTGCCACCAATCTCTTTTGGCTTCAAAAATCTCACTTCTGGTTGTGAGCCTGGTCTCCTGCAAAAAAAGGATTTCAGCCTCCACCTTTCTAAAAAAATCAAAAGCCAAAAATCTGGTCTTCCTATTCTTGATGCTACAGACATTGGCTGTAAGGAATGGGATAGGATGATCCATCATTAGGTCTTGTTTTGCTTCTGCCTACCACCAACCCCTTCATCACCCCTTCTTTTCACCTGAACTTTTGGGGTACTCTCTGCCCCCTCCAGGTCAACCACCACCTCCTCCCCTGGGGACTCTGCCTCCTGACTCTCCTCCCCACTCTCTTTCCTCTCTCTTTTTTTCCTGTCCTTCTTTGCCAAGGCCCTAGCCTTCCTCTCCTCTTTCCTCTCCTCTTTCCTCTCCTCCTCCCGCAGCCTCTCCTCCTCTTCCTCAGCGAGATCCCCCAGGTTTTACCATCTGGCAGGACAAATCTGTTGTCTGTTGCTACCGTCATTTTTGGGGGAATGTTTTTTATTTTTCTCTGAGGATTTTCCCCCCGCCACACTCCACTCCCCTTCTCCTCTAGGCTTACTGACCCTCTGCTCTCCTTCCTTTTTCCCACTGTTCCCCTTGGGTAACCTCCCTTGTGCCCCACCCACCACCTTAGTAACTGGGGCAGAGGATTCAGGCTGCACAGCCTCCCTCTCTGGTTCCACTACCTCTGAGGTTTGATTCCCTTCCTCCAGAAGTTCCATTGAGAGGCTCATTTCCTCCTCCAAATTAGAACATTCTGCCACCATATTGTGCCAGGCGTCGGGGCAAGAGCTGTGGGCGTGGCCTAACTTTAAACACAAATTGCAGCGGATTTTCTGGCATTCCTTACTGGGGTGCCCAGTCTCACCACAGAGGGCGCACTTTACAACTGTGCATTTAACTGCAAAGTGCCTGTTTGATCCGCACTTGAAACACACCCTGGGTTGGCCGGGGTAGAAACAAACGCCCCTGTCCTTCCCAATAAAGAAGGAATTGGGGAGGTGCTTGGGGACATGGAGATTCATGTGCAGTTTGACCTGCACCTTCCACCCTCCTACCCAGAAACCCTCCTCATCATACAGTGGGGTGAAGGGGGACAGAACGGTGCACTGTCTCTTTAGCCAGATCAGCACGTCATCCGGGTGCACAGACTCAGTCTTAAACATGATGGTGACTGTCTTGGTGTCGGGCCTGGAGACTGGGGTCACCCTAAACCCCTCCCACTCTGGGGCACCTTTCTTACCCTCATACCTGCGCCAGAAATCATCCAACCCCTGAGACAGTTTGAAGCCAAGATCAAACTCAGTGTCTGTGACACTTATCAGCCCACTTACGTCTGCAGGGGTAAAACCCAGGGACTGTTTGATGAGATTCCTGCCCACAAACCTGCGCCCCGGGAACTCACCCCTCTCCTTCTCCCACTTGATCTTCACTACATTCTTCCTCCTACTGGCAGCACTCTCACCCGCCATAGAGACATTCTGCTGAAACAGTCTCTTACCATCCCAGGCACCTCTCCTCCCTTGTGCCCCTTCACTCCCGGTATTTACAGGGGGATTCCCTGCACCCTCTGTGGCACCACTTTCACCCACTCTTGCTGCAGCATCACATACGGTTTTATCAGTCAATGGTGCAGTCATGCCAGTACTCCCAGCAGCCATATTAGTACTCCCAGCAGCCATATTAGTACTCCCAGCAGCCGTGCCAGTACTCCCAGCAGCCATGCCAGTACTCCCAGCAGCCATGCCAGTACTCCCAGCAGCCATGCCAGTACTCCCAGCAGCCATATTAGTACTCCCAGCAGCCATACGAGTACTCCCAGCAGCCATGCCAGTACTCCCAGCAGCTATACCAGTACTCCCAGCAGCCATGCCAGTACTCCCAGCAGCCATGCCAGTACTCCCAGCAGCTATACCAGTACTCCCAGCAGCCATGCCAGTACTCCCAGCAGCCATGCCAGTACTCCCAGCAGCTATACCAGTACTCCCAGCAGCCTTGCCACACTGCACACTCACATGAGGCACACTCCCACCAGACACACTCACAGTATTAACATTATTGCATGGCAAAGAATCAGTCAGTGGATCCCAGGAATCCGCACATGACGGACCCCCATTCCCACGCGCAGGAGTCACAGTCCCTTTAGGAAAAGCAAAAGAGTCTTTCAAACCCTTTTTCAGTTGGTTTCTCTCCATTTCCTGGAACCTCCTGCGGTTATGATAAAGCTCTCTCCAGGGCTCTATAACTGCCAGAACCCCGGTAATGTTACTTTCAATGTCCTCCAAGTCTTTATTTAAATAAGCAATTTTTTGAATAGCTTTTGCTCTCTGTGCCCCCCTAAGGGCCCCCAGTCCAGCCACCATATTGTCTATACTCCCCTCCAAAATGTTCCTTTTCTCCTCCAGAATACTGATGTCTCTCAGAGCCCTGATGATCTGGGTCTGATTGGGCCCAGCTGAGCCCACAGTCTCTGGCTTCCCAGCGCCATTGCTAGCAGCTGTCTCTCCCCCATCACACAGGTGCATTGCTCCTACCTGGGCCATTGCAGCAGTCTCAGAGCTCTCTCTCAGCGCCTCCTCAGCCACTTCCATAGCCACACAGCCTGCGGCCTCAGCACTTTCCATGGCTGCCTCGCAGCCTGCAGCACTTCCCTCCTGGGTCCCAGCATGCCTTGCAGCAGCTTCCTGGCTTGCCTCTGAACTGCAGCTCCCAGCAACAGAACTGCCGTTTTCCGCAGCAGAACTGCAACTCTCTGCAGTAACCTCGGCTTGGTCGTCCAGGGTGTTCGCTCGCTCAGGGACCTCCATTACAGATGGAACGCCGCACGTGCCGGTACTTTCTCCTTCTTTGTCACTTTTAGCCATGGCCTTCACCTCCTTGCGCACCTCACTGCTCTCAGCCGCTGCTGCCAGATTGGGGGGAGCCGCCTTCCTGCTGGATCTCAGGCAGATCCTCACTCCTTTACCCGGAGTTACCACAACTTTCTTCCTCATTCTTTTGAGGAAAGTTTTTTTGGGGAAATTGCAGAAAAAATAATTCTCCTGAGAGAAATCCTCACAACCTGCAAAGTTTGCAGGTAAAAAGCACTCCTCCCAGACCCAAAAAGGGCCTGGGAAACCCTCACAGTCTGGAGCTCACACACACACCTCCTCTCAGTATGGGAGTACAGCTTATTGTGTGCCCAGAACATTCCTTCTCTGTATATTTGTATTTATACATATGGGTAGGAGGTGCCATAGTGTTTCCCTTAGACAGTACAGTATGGGGGTACAGCTTATTGTGTGCCCAGAACATTCCTCCTCTGTATATTTGTATTTATACATATGGGTAGGAGGTGCCATAGTGTTTCCCTTAGACAGTACAGTATGGGGGTACAGCTTATTGTGTGCCCAGAACATTCCTTCTCTGTATATTTGTATTTATACATATGGGTAGGAGGTGCCATAGTGTTTCCCTTAGACAGTACAGTATGGGGGTACAGCTTATTGTGTGCCCAGAACATTCCTTCTCTGTATATTTGTATTTATACATATGGGTAGGAGGTGCCATAGTGTTTCCCTTAGACAGTACAGTATGGGGGTACAGCTTATTGTGTGCCCAGAACATTCCCTCTCTGTATATTTGTATTTATACATATGGGTAGGGGGTGCCATAGTGTTTCCCTTAGACAGTACAGTATGGGGGTACAGCTTATTGTGTGCCCAGAACATTCCCTCTCTGTATATTTGTATTTATACATATGGGTAGGGGGTGCCATAGTGTTTCCCTTAGACAGTACAGTATGGGGGTACAGCTTATTGTGTGCCCAGAACATTCCTTCTCTGTATATTTGTATTTATACATATGGGTAGGAGGTGCCATAGTGTTTCCCTTAGACAGTACAGTATGGGGGTACAGCTTATTGTGTGCCCAGAACATTCCTTCTCTGTATATTTGTATTTATACATATGGGTAGGGATTTTATTGAATAAAAACATTACAAAAGGCAAAATAACTTCACATTACAATAACATTAAACAAACACAAAAAGCTTTAAAATCAGAAAGAAACGGTTACATTCCATTTACATTTAGTTACTCATTTCACTTGTTCTCTTAAAATCCATCTCAAGTCTTTTGATTTTTACATTTGCCATTTACTTGCTCCTCACCGGTTCTTTTGACCTGGAAACTTGGGGCTCCTGCTACTTCCTCTGGTCCCTCCACAATGTCATCCTCCCCCAGAGACCCCCACTCATCCTCTTGGTTTTGGCCTTTCTTTTTATTTTTCCTCCCTCTTGAAACCTCTTCACTGAAAACACTTTTCCTTTTTTCCTTCCTTTCCTCCTCCCTTTCCTTTCCCAGTCTCACCAAAACCTCCTCTTCCTCCTCCCTTTCCTTTCCCAGTCTCACCGAAACCTCCTCCTCCTCCCTTTCCTTTCCCAGTCTCACCAAAACCTCCTCTTCCTCCTCCCTTTCCTTTCCCAGTCTCACCGAAACCTCCTCCTCCTCCTCCATAACTGCAGCCCAGGATTTCCCTAACAAATCAAATCTGTTTTCTGTTTCTACCGCCATCTCTTTGGGCACAGCCTTTCTCTTATTTACTTTCTTTGAGTTTCCACCAACCACCCGCCAATCCTGTTTCTCCGCCCCTTGCTCCTCCCTCTCAGTGAGCTCCACCCCTTCCCCAGAAGTACTTCCTCCGTTCCCCAAATCCGTTCCTCCCTCAGTCCCCCTTTGCGCTACTCCCTGAGTCTCCGGTCCCTCCTCGCCCCCCATACCCTCCCTCAGTTCCGCCAGCAGGTTTGGGCACTGTTTCTGGACGTTATGCCAGGCGTCGGGGCAATCCCGGTGTGCGTGGCCCAGTTTCAGGCAGAGATTGCACCTAATGGTGACACAGTCCTTGCTTGGGTGTCCCACCTCCCCACAAAAGGCACATTTCTGTACGGTACATTTGCCGGCCAGATGCCTATTGGAGCCGCATTTAAAGCAGACCCGGGGCTGGCCCACATAGAAACACACCCCCCTGTCCTTCCCTAGAAACAGAGAGTTGGGGAGATGTCTCTGCACATGGAGATGAGAGTGCAGTCTCACCTGGACCTTCCACCCCCCTATCCAAAAACCCTCTTCATCATAGATTCTCTGTAAAGGGGAGAGTACCTGGCACTGCCGCTTTAGCCAAAACATCACATCCTCCTCATTTATGGACTCGCTTTTAAAAATAATTGACACATTTTTAACCTCCGGCTTTGAAACCGGAATAACCTCAAATCCGTTCCACACGGCCGAGCCCCTCTCTCTCTCATACCCCTTCCAAAATTCATCCAGCCCCTGGGGCAACTTAAAGCTCAAGTCAAACTCCGTATCAGTGACAGTGACTAGGGCATAAACATCATCTGGGGTGAAACCCAGGGTCTCCTTGATCAGCCTCCTGGCTACGTATCTCCTGCCCGGGAACCCCTCTCTCCCCTGCACCCACTTAATCTTCACTACATTCCTCCTCTTGCCCGGCTCTGCCACCTCAGTCTGGGGCAACAAAGCCCTCTCTGCCCCCCACACAATCCTGTCTGCTGCCCCATCCCTGGTATCACTATTAGTAACAGCATCACTGTAAGATACATTGCCCCCTGTTCCACCAGCCCCCCCATGTACCCCCCTCTCCCCCCTCCCGGGAAATCCATCTCCTTTACTTCCCCCTCTTGAACCAACAGTCTCATTTACCCCATTCCCACTGCCACTCACCCCATTCCCACTGCCATTCACCCCATTCCCACTGCCATTCACCCCAAACTCACTGCCATTCACCCCATTCCCACTGCCATTTACCCCATTCCCACTACCATTCACCCCATTCCCACTGCCATTCACCCCAAACTCACTGCCATTCACCCCATTCTCACTACTATTCACCCCAAACTCACTGCCATTCACCCCAAACTCACTGCCATTCACCCCATTCCCACTGCCATTTACCCCATTCCCACTACCATTCACCCCATTCCCACTGCCATTCACCCCATTCTCACTACTATTCACCCCAAACTCACTGCCATTCACCCCAAAGTCACTGCCATTCACCCCATTCCCACTCAGAGAGAGAGTCTCTGTATGTTGGTGCAGGTCACATGGGGCAGTCTCTGTTACAGTCTGTGAAACTACAGCCTGCTGAGCATCCTGGGAAAAAGGAAAAGTTATTGCTGGTTTGGGCTTATGTGGCTGCTCCATTTGCTGGAAGCTCTCTCTATTCTCACACAGTTCTTGCCCGGGCCCGATTGCCCCCATGGTGCTGCCCATCTCCTGCTCGGTCTCCTCTAGTTGTTTATTAATAAAAGCCAATTCCCTTATTATCTCAGATCTCCTTCCCCCGTTACACAGTCCCAGATCAGCAGCCAAAAGCTCAATCCGTAGCTTTAAATCTCCCTCCTTTCTCTCCAACACAGACATTTTGTGCATAAAGTCAGTGATTCCCTCAGGCTGCGGCCTCTCTCCCCCTTCCCCCTCAGGCTGAGCCGCACACAGTCCCGGCTGCAATGCTCGGCCCTGACAGCCCAGTGAGTTAGTGGCAGGTACCTGTGGGCCGGCGGCCATGTTGGGCTCCTCACTCAGTGCACTTTCAGCAACTTCCATAGCGACAGGGCTCTCCCCCGCTGCTCCCGGCACCTCCATGCTGCCTCTCTCCTGCTCACCGGTCCCAGAGGTCATGGCGCCTGCTTCCTGTTCCTCCCAGGCCTCCGTCCCGCAGCTTCCCGCAGGCACGCCGGCCTGGATTCCCCGGGCAGACTCCCCCACACAGCCAGGTGAGCTAGTTTGAACTTTCCTAGGTGAGGTCTTACGTGCCGGTCGCTTCTTTCTTCCAATCAGCATAGCTTTCTGCTGCAGCAGCGCTGTCTGTAATGCCGCCGCTCCTGCAGCCCTCCTGCTAGAACCCAAGCGGGGTCTCCACTCTCCTACCCGATGGGTCACTCATCTTTCCCCTCATTATAAATTCCAGGGAAAGGGAAAAGTACTGAGCAAAAACCTTTCCCAAATACCCCCCCAGACCCAAAAAAGGGCCTGGGAGTTGCAACAGCACACACCACCTGCTTGCTCTCAGTATGGGGGTGGAGCTTATTGTGTGCCCAGAACATTCCTTCTCTGTATATTTGTATTTATACATATGGGTAGGGGGTGCCATAGTGTTTCCCTTAGACAGTACAGTATGGGGGTACAGCTTATTGTGTGCCCAGAACATTCCTTCTCTGTATATTTGTATTTATACATATGGGTAGGGGGTGCCATAGTGTTTCCCTTAGACAGTACAGTATGGGGGTACAGCTTATTGTGTGCCCAGAACATTCCTTCTCTGTATATTTGTATTTATACATATGGGTAGGAGGTGCCATAGTGTTTCCCTTAGACAGTACAGTATGGGGGTACAGCTTATTGTGTGCCCAGAACATTCCTTCTCTGTATATTTGTATTTATACATATGGGTAGGAGGTGCCATAGTGTTTCCCTTAGACAGTACAGTATGGGGGTACAGCTTATTGTGTGCCCAGAACATTCCTTCTCTGTATATTTGTATTTATACATATGGGTAGGGGTGCCATAGTGTTTCCCTTAGACAGTACAGTATGGGGGTACAGCTTATTGTGTGCCCAGAACATTCCTTCTCTGTATATTTGTATTTATACATATGGGGTAAGGAGGTGCCATAGTGTTTCCCTTAGACAGTAACAGTATGGGGGTACAGCTTATTGTGTGCCGCAGAACATTCCCTTCCTCTGTATATTTGTATTTATAACAATAGGGTAGGGGGTGCCATAGTGTTTCCCTTAGAGCAGTACAGTATTGGGGGTACAGGCTTTATTGTGTGCCCAGAACATCCTTCTCTGTATATTTGTATTTATACATATGGGTAGGGGGTGCCATAGTGTTTCCCTTAGACAGTACAGTATGGGGGTACAGCTTATTGTGTGCCCAGAACATTCCCTCTCTGTATATTTGTATTTATACATATGGGTAGGGGGTGCCATAGTGTTTCCCTTAGACAGTACAGTATGGGGGTACAGCTTATTGTGTGCCCAGAACATTCCTCTCTGTATATTTGTATTTATACATATGGGTAGGGGGTGCCATAGTGTTTCCCTTAGACAGTACAGTATGGGGGTACAGCTTATTGTGTGCCCAGAACATTCCCTCTCTGTATATTTGTATTTATACATATGGGTAGGGGGTGCCATAGTGTTTCCCTCATGTGGCCCCTAGAGCCCCCGTTGCTGGCACTGCCCTAAGAAAGGATTGACTTGAGCCTTCGGCCTCTCCTGGGACAGAAACATTTATTACTCTTTCCTTATTGGCAAGGGGTCAGCGGGGGGGGGGGGCTTAATTGGGTTTAATGAATGTTTTATTGATTTTTTAGTAGACTTAAGGTATAGAGATCCAAATTACAGAATAACCCCTTATCCGGAATACCCTTGGTCCTGAGCATTTTGGATAATGGGTCCAATACCTGTATAGATACAATGTCATTTCTACGTCTTCTATTAAAGGCCCGGGTGACATTTACCTCCAACCTAAGCGGAACCCGGGGCAGTTGGGCGGCACCGGGCCGGACAGACAGGGTGGGGGCCCCGGGGACCCCATGCGGATCTGCTCTGCGCACTGTAAATGGGATTTGCTGCGCAGCTCGTTCCCTCAGACTGTGTCGCAGTAACGGGTCGCCGCTCGGGTTAAGTGAACAACCTCCCAACATGGAGGCGACGGAACGCGAGACTGTGACTTGGCCCCCACTCTGGGGCGGATTTCTGTTAACCCTCCCTGCGCCGCTGCCTATTCCCCCCCTGTCCTCATTGTTCTCACTTAATGGTGCATTAAACATGCAATCTAATTGTTTGCGATGTATTTATGGGGCGCTGCCCGGGTTACCGGCGGCATAAATAATCAAGCGACGCGGGGATCCGGTTACCATAGACTTTCTCATAGCAACACATTGGGAACTGCCGCACAACAAGTCGGCCCATTCAATTCCTTTTTTTGCATTAATAGGGAAAAAAGATGAATATATGGGAAGGTCGGTAGAGTCCTGCAGAGGATGGGGTATCCATGGTTACCTGCAAGAAAGGCTGGTACCCTGAGGATTGTGGGTAGGATTTCCGGATGCGGATTGAGTTGTGGGGGTCTTAAACATCTTTTTAAACTTTTTTTTACCGCCGCCCATTTCTGATGATGTCACTTCCAGTTTGCAGCAACAGCACTTCCTGTTTAATGGCGGTCAGTTGGTCCAGCTTGGCAGAAATGCAGGTTGCAGCCTGTGGGCTCTGGATCGGGTTCAGGTTTGAAAAATTGGTTCCGCACAAGTGCGCCCTCTAGTGCTCATCTAGTGCCCTTGGGGCTGCTGCTCCGGCTCCAGGCGGCACAGCCATCATACCTTACTGCCTGCCTTGGGGCATGTTCCTTATGCCACGCCCCCTCTTTCTCATTGGCCGGGGCAATCTTGTATGAGGTTAATGTAGGACTTGTTTATACAGTATGTTTGTTTGGGGGGACCAGCACTTTATCAAACAGGAGGTTCACCTTCAGTAGGTTATGGAATTCTAAGCAACTTTTCAATTGGTCTTCATTATTTATTTGGTATAGTTCTTTCCCTGTTCTTTTAACTCTTTGCAGCTTTCAAATGGGGGTCAGTGACCCCGGCAGCCAAACCCTATTACTCTGTGAGGCTCCAGTTTTATTGTTATTGTTACTTTTTATTCCTTATCTTTCTATTCAGGTCCCTCTCCTATTCATAAACCAGTCTCTCATCCAAACCACTCCCTGGTTGCTAAGGTAATTTGGACCCTAGCAACGCTTTCCAGCTTTCAAATGGGGGTCAGTGACCCCGGCAGCCAAACCCTATTGCTCTGTGAGGCTCCAGTTTTATTGTTATTGTTACTTTTTATTCCTTATCTTTCTATTCAGCCCCTCCCCTATTCATATACCCGTCTCTCATCCAAACCACTCCCTGGTTGCTAAGGTAATTTGGACCCTAGCAACGCTTTCCAGCTTTCAAATGGGGGTCACTGACCCCGGCAGCCAAACCCTATTGCTCTGTGAGGCTCCAGTTTTATTGTTACTTTTCATAAAGTATTTTTCTATTCAGGTCCTCGTCTATTTATCTGTCTCGCATTTAAACCACTCCCTGGTTGCTAAGGTATTTTGTTCCTAGCAACCAGATAGCTGCTGAAACTCCAAATCAGAGAGCTGCGGAACAAAAATTGAAATACCTAAAAAACTACAAATAATAAAAAATGAAGACCAATTGCAAATTGTCTCAGAATATCACTCTCTGAGCAACCCCTTTACGACTCTCCCCCCCCCGTACTCCCCGCACCCTTCGCGTGCTATTATTATATGCTGCTATTTAATACATAGGGTATGTGTTATATTATTAATATGCAGCCTAATTACAGCTCCTCTCTGCTCCCTCGTTATCCCTCGTTATCCCTCGTTATCCCTCGCCGCTAATCTCAGTCTCCTATTTGGGAGAGAATTTGGGGGGGGGGCAGAAAATGGCAAATGTGATAATTATGAATAAAATGGTTATTGTTGGAGGGGGGGATAATAAGAAAAATTAGAAAGTTCTAGTGACATACTCACGGAACGCGCCCTTATTGCGCCGTGTGATTTAGTCACAAGTTGCCCTTTAATTTAGACTAATGTTGCGCTGCATAAATACATATTTTATTACAAGGAAAATAATAATTCATAATTTCTCCAGCATTATCCAACTCTCCTGCTGTCAATCCCTGGGAACCATATCTATTAGAATCCGTTAAAGGGGAAGTTAACCTTACAGTGACTTCTTAGTATAATGTATTTTTGTTACCCCCCCCCCCTTTTTTTCTTTGCATCTCCACTTTACTGGTTGCCAGGGGTCCCTAGCGACCAGATATCAGAATTTAAAGGACTGAGTGTCAGCAGCTATTTGGTTGCTAAGGTCCAAGTTACCTTAGCAACCAGGGTGTGGTTTGAATGAGAGGGTGAGGTATATGAATAGGGGAGGGGCTGAATAGAAAGATAAGGAATAAAAAGTAACAATAACAGTAAAACTGGAGCCTCACAGAACAATAGGTTTTGGCTGCCGGGGTCAGTTATCCTGTTGCTAGGGCTCAAATTACCATAGCAACCACAGAGTGGATTGATTGAGAGACTGATATATGAGTAGGGGAGGGACTGAATAGAAAGATAAGGAATAAAAAGTAAAACTGGAGCCTCACAGAGCAATAGGTTTTGGCTGCCGGGGTCAATTATCCTGTTGCTAGGGCTCAAATTACCTTAGCAACCAGGGAGTGGTTTGATAGAGAGACTAATATATGAATAGGGGAGGGGCTGAATAGAAAGATAAGGAATAAAAAGTAACAATAACAATAAAACTGGAGCCTCACAGAGCAATAGGGTTTTGCTGCCGGGGTCAGTGACCCCCATTTGAAAGCTGCAAAGAGGCAGAAGAAGAAGATAAATCATTCAAAAACTATGAAAAATAAATAATGAAGACCAATTGAAAAGTTGCTTAGAATTGGCCGTTCTATAACCCACTAAAAGTTATTTGGGCAGATAAACTTTAGGCAAACTTTGCTCAAGCGAAATAACGACCTTCTAATTAAGCAAGTGGGCGGCTCCCATTCCCCTGCGGGGGCGGAGGCAAAGGGCAGAGCGACTGTCTCCGTCTCGTTGTTTCTCACTTTGTTTGTTATGATCTGTTCCTTGATGAGTCGGGAGAAGAGGCCGAAGCGAGGGGATCTCTCACCCCCCCCCGCGCCCAATTATCAGCGAGGAAGGGCATTGTCTGAGCGCCGCAAAAGTACCTTGGCGCTTGATTGCCTGCGATCGGCGTCATTAGCGGTGAGGAAGGAACCGCTTCCCTTTGAACGTCTGATCTTATACTTGTCATAATGAGGACACGGCGGCGTTGCCCCTTGTGATGTCATATCTGTCTACCTGGCACCTTGGCGCCTCGTTTGGCTAATGACTCGCTCTGCCTTCATCATGTGCCCCCCGATGCTTCCGCTACGGCTCCCCTCAAACTCCTCGTTTGCATTCCGACTGCAGCCGGTCTGATATTTATATCCCTGATATTTATACCGACTGTCTGCCCTATATATTAGGTACCTACCTAGTGCTACCAACCCCTATTTCTGTAGGGAAATGAGAGCAGGGCAGGCAGTAACCCTTCCAACACTTTCCCCTGTCTCTGCCCCTATATATTAGGTACCTACCTAGTGCTACCAACCCTTATTTCTGTAGGGAAATGAGAGCAGGGCAGGCAGTAACCCTTCCAACACTTTCCCCTGTCTCTGCCCCTATATATTAGGTACCTACCTAGTGCTACCAACCCCTATTTCTGTAGGGAAATGAGAGCAGGGCAGGCAGTAACCCTTCCAACACTTTCCCCTGTCTCTGCCCCTATATATTAGGTACCTACCTAGTGCTACCAACCCCTATTTCTGTAGGGAAATGAGAGCAGGGCAGGCAGTAACCCTTCCAACACTTTCCCCCGTCTCTGCCCCTATATATTAGGTACCTACCTAGTGCTACCAACCCCTATTTCTGTAGGGAAATGAGAGCAGGGCAGGCAGTAACCCTTCCAACACTTTCCCCTGTCTCTGCCCCTATATATTAGGTACCTACCTAGTGCTACCAACCCCTATTTCTATAGGGAAATGAGAGCAGCGCAGGCAGTAACCCTTCCAACACTTTCCCCTGTCTCTGCCCCTATATATTAGGTACCTACCTAGTGCTACCAACCCCTATTTCTATAGGGAAATGAGAGCAGCGCAGGCAGTAACCCTTCCAACACTTTCCCCTGTCTCTGCCCCTATATATTAGGTACCTACCTAGTGCTACCAACCCCTATTTCTGTAGGGAAATGAGAGCAGGGCAGGCAGTAACCCTTCCAACACTTTCCCCTGTCTCTGCCCCTATATATTAGGTACCTACCTAGTGCTACCAACCCCTATTTCTGTAGGGAAATGAGAGCAGGGCAGGCAGTAACCCTTCCAACACTTTCCCCTGTCTCTGCCCCTATATATTAGGTACCTACCTAGTGCTACCAACCCCTATTTCTGTAGGGAAATGAGAGCAGGGCAGGCAGTAACCCTTCCAACACTTTCCCCTGTCTCTGCCCCTATATATTAGGTACCTACCTAGTGCTACCAACCCCTATTTCTGTAGGGAAATGAGAGCAGGGCAGGCAGTAACCCTTCCAACACTTTCCCCTGTCTCTGCCCCTATATATTAGGTACCTACCTAGTGCTACCAACCCCTATTTCTGTAGGGAAATGAGAGCAGGGCAGGCAGTAACCCTTCCAACACTTTCCCCTGTCTCTGCCCCTATATATTAGGTACCTACCTAGTGCTACCAACCCCTATTTCTGTAGGGAAATGAGAGCAGGGCAGGCAGTAACCCTTCCAACACTTTCCCCTGTCTCTGCCCCTATATATTAGGTACCTACCTAGTGCTACCAACCCCTATTTCTGTAGGGAAATGAGAGCAGGGCAGGCAGTAACCCTTCCAACACTTTCCCCTGTCTCTGCCCCTATATATTAGGTACCTACCTAGTGCTACCAACCCCTATTTCTGTAGGGAAATGAGAGCAGGGCAGGCAGTAACCCTTCCAACACTTTCCCATAATGACAATATAAAAGTGAAAGCTCCTTGGTACGGAAGAGAGATCATGTTGCTATGGAGCGCCGCTTGCTTACAGTTGTGTGAAATGAATGAAGATTTTAATTAAGTTTCTCATATTTGACACCTCATTAACTGGGCCCCTTTCTGCCCCCCCCGGTTCTGACTGTGGATATAAAGGTGAGGGAGAGTCGGTGCAGACTGGGAATGTTATTCCGACTGACCGGGTTCAGTATATAAATATTCACTCGGGCGCTGGCTGTTATTTCACTTTGTTGAAGGAAAAAAAGTGCAATATATTAATATCTTATGGCTGTGTAGAGTGGAAAATGGGGGGCTTATGAGCATTGGGGGGACGGGATGTGCGGACTGAGCAGCATTCAGGGCCAATCATTATTGCTTTGGGCACCAGTACAACCTGGGCTGTATGTGGTGGAACTACTAGGGGAACTGGGTTGCCATCGCACTGGGTACCATGAGCCTCTAGTTCCACTACTGAGCCCCATTGATAGTTGCGGTTCCTTAAATAATTCAGCTATGTCTCCTTCTCACCCTACTGTCTCCATCTTGCCCTACTGTCTCCATCTTGCCCTACTGTCTCCATCTTGCCCTACTGTCTCCATCTTGTCCTACTGTCTCCATCTTGCCCTACTGTCCCCATCTTGTCCTACTGTCTCCATCTTGCCCTACTGTCTCCATCTTGCCCTACTGTCTCCATCTTGCCCTACTGTCTCCATCTTGTCCTACTGTCTCCATCTTGCCCTACTGTCCCCATCTTGTCCTACTGTCCCCATCTTGCCCTACTGTCTCCATCTTGTCCTACTGTCCCCATCTTGCCCTACTGTCCCCATCTTGCCCTACTGTCTCCATCTTGTCCTACTGTCCCCATCTTGTCCTACTGTCCCCATCTTGCCCTACTGTCCCCATCTTGTCCTACTGTCCCCATCTTGCCCTACTGTCTCCATCTTGCCCTACTGTCTCCATCTCACCCTACTGTCTCCATCTTGCCCTACTGCCTCCATCTCACCCTACTGTCTCCATCTTGCCCTACTGTCTCCATCTTGCCCTACTTTCTCCATCTTGCCCTACTGTCTCCATCTTGTCCTACTGTCTCCATCTTGCCCTACTGTCTCCATCTTGTAATACTGTCTCCATCTTGTCCCTACTGTCTCCATCTTGTCCTACTGTCTCCATCTTGTCCCTACTGTCTCCATCTTGTCCTACTGTCCCCATCTTGTCCTACTGTCTCCATCTTGTCCCTACTGTCTCCATCTTGTCCTACTGTCTCCATCTTGTCCTACTGTCTCCATCTTGCCCTACTGTCCCCATCTTGCCCTACTGTCTCCATCTTGTCCTACTGTCTCCATCTTGCCCTACTGTCTCCATCTTGCCCTACTGTCTCCATCTTGCCCTACTGTCTCCATCTTGCCCTACTGTCTCCATCTTGCCCATGCCTATATTTGGCCACTTGAGGTCACTGTTTAATTGGCCCCTGTGGCTGAGGTCTCCTGATTAGGGCAATGACAGCTGCTGGTAGGAACAAACACAAACAGATAAAAAGGCAGAAAACCTGTCTCCGTATGTTGAACTGCAACTGACAGGAAAAACAAAGTCAATGTAAATCCTAATTATAAACAGTGTTTAATTGCTCATTAAGCATCAGATCTGATTATGGTTGGACAAAGCCAGACAAACATATTTACTTGTCCCTATAAACACATTGCACTTATTTTTCTGGCAATTTCCACCCAATGGAATAAAAAATTGTATTGGATTAAGAGCCTCCAATTTTACGGGATCCAGATGCCCCTGGGGGCGCCGCTCTATATGTCACTGTGCAACTTTATACCATTGAGCTGGTTTTGTCCACAAAATCCCTAATCACTTGATTTATGTACGGAGAGCGCGCGGCACTAATAAGATTAGAGTCCGGGGTTTTCGTGGCGAATTAAACAACCAACTGTAAATTCACCGTACAGAGGGAATTGTTGTGTGGAACACTTGCCCTTTTTATCCTCTGTATCAACAGAAACATCATTCCTGGCCCAAATCCCATTCTGTCTGCATCTTGTCCAACTGTCTCCATCTTGTCCTACTGTCTCCATCTTGTCCTACTGTCTCCATCTCGTCCTACTGTCTCCATATTGTCCTACTGTCTCCATATTGTCCTACTGTCTCCATATTGTCCTACTGTCTCCATCTTGTCCTACTGTCTCCATCTTGCCCTACTGTCTCCATCTTGCCCTACTGTCTCCATCTTGTCCTACTGTCTCCATCTTGTCCTACTGTCTCCATCTTGCCCTACTGTCTCCATCTTGTCCTACTGTCTCCATCTTGTCCTACTGTCTCCATCTTGTCCTACTGTCTCCATCTTGTCCTACTGTCTCCATCTTGTCCTACTGTCTCCATCTTGCCCTACTGTCCCCATCTTGCCCTACTGTCTCCATCTTGCCCTACTGTCTCCATCTTGCCCTACTGTCCCCATCTTGCCCTACTGTCACCATCTTGCCCTACTGTCTCCATCTTGCCCTACTGTCTCCATCTTGCCCTACTGTCTCCATCTTGCCCTACTATCTCCCATCTTGCCCTACTGTCTCCATCTTGCCCTACTGTCTCCATCTTGCCCTACTGTCTCCATCTTGCCCTACTGTCTCCATCTTGCCCTTCTGTCTCCATCTTGCCCTACTGTCTCCATCTTGCCCTACTGTCTCCATCTTGCCCTACTGTCCCCATCTTGCCCTACTGTCTCCATCTTGTCCTACTGTCTCCATCTTGCCCTACTGTCTTCATCTTGCCCTACTGTCTCCATCTCTCCCTACTGTCTCCATCTTGCCCTACTGTCTCCATCTTGCCCTACTGTCTCCATCTTGCCCTACTGTCCCCATCTTGCCCTACTGTCCCCATCTTGCCCTACTGTCTCCATCTTGTCCTACTGTCTCCTTCTTGCCCTACTGTCTCCTTCTTGCCCTACTGTCTCCTTCTTGCCCTACACTCTCCTTCTTGCCATACTGTCTTCATCTTGCCCTACTGTCTCCAGTAAATTCAGTCTACAGAGGGTAAATGCTATGTGGAACACTTGCCCTTTAAAGCTGTTAGCCAGACTGCCGTACGTAGGTGCCCATATGGTGCCAGGGAGAATCAGATATTCCAATGTTCCTCAACTGATCCATTTCCACGTTCCCTACATCCCAAGCAGCGAAACGCGTTCCTTTCCCTTTAGCCGACTTCAAACATGGATTTCCCGCGGCCGCATCTCTGACTGAGCCAAATTACTAGAACGGAGGATAAAAAGCCTCTTTTCTCTCCGGTTTATTCTCTTCGCTCCATGCAAAGTGCCGCCATCTCCTTCTCTCTTTCAATCCTTTTCTCTATGGAGACGCAGGAACAATATCCTCGCTGGGCGCCGGGACCAACGCGCCGGAATGAAAGGATGATCAACTCTTCTCTTCTTCTTGGTTCTAATCGCTCCTCGACACAAACGGCGCCGACTCGCACAATGGTCCCGCGGTGTTTCAATGGCGACTATCAGAGGCGATTGTCTCCGGCGCCGTGTCAGGGGTCACTCGATGGGTCTGTAACGCAATTGACTTGCCTTGAACTCCCAGCTTGGCCTGCATGAAATGCGTTTCCTACTGTAGAGAAGGTACAATGTACAGACGTACAAAGAGATATCCTAAGGATACAAGGGCTCATTCACTTTATCTGCAGTTATCTGGTTGCTAGGGTCCAAATTGCCTTACCAACCAGGGAGTGATTTGAATGAGAGGCTTTTATATAAACAGAAGAGGATCTGAATAGAAAGATAAGTAATTAAAAGTAACGATAATAATAAAATTGTAGCCTCACAGAGCAATAGGGTTTGGCTGCCATATAGTTTACCTAAAAGCAGTTCTAATGTGTAGCGCCGGCTCCTTCTGAAAGCTCAGACTCAGGCACACTTTACTGCTGCGCTGCAAGTTGGAGTGATACACCCCCCCCCCTCACCCCCAGCAGCCGATCAGCAGAACAATGGGAAGGGAGCAAGATAGCAGCTCCCAGTAGGTATCAGAATAGCACTCAATAGTAAGAAATCCAAGTCCGGCTTGGGACTCCTCCAGTTACATGGGAGTAGGAGAAACAATAGGTTAGCTGAAAGCAGTTCTAATGTGTAGCGCTGGCTGAAAGCTCAGACTCAGGCACACTTTACTGCTGCGCTGCAAGTTGGAGTGATATCCCCCCCTCACCCCCAGCAGCCGATCAGCAGAACAATGGGAAGGGAGCAAGATAGCAGCTCCCAGTAGGTATCAGAATAGCACTCAATAGTAAGAAATCCAAGTCCGGCTTGGGACTCCTCCAGTTACATGGGAGTAGGAGAAACAATAGGTTAGCTGAAAGCAGTTCTAATGTGTAGCGCTGGCTGAAAGCTCAGACTCAGGCACACTTTACTGCTGTGCTGCAAGTTGGAGTGATATCCCCCCCTCACCCCCAGCAGCCGATCAGCAGAACAATGGGAAGGGAGCAAGATAGCAGCTCCCAGTAGGTATCAGAATAGCACTCAATAGTAAGAAATCCAAGTCCGGCTTGGGACTCCTCCAGTTACATGGGAGTAGGAGAAACAATGCACTGACATGGCGCCTACAACTGGCTGCTAGTTTCGCCACTGATCTCGAGACCTCCCTAGCAGTCTCTTATCCCAGCGCTCTATTCCCCTGTGTAATATCATCTTTGGATTGGTAAATGGCGCCTTGTCGGGAAGACGCGCTTTCCCCCTTTCATCTTCCCCGGAAAGGTTACTCTGTAGACGTTTGCGCCCCTTTCATTCGCCACAAAGCGGAACTTTAATGTCACACACGTTTCCTATTATTCTCGCCGTCCTTTGAGCATTTTATTTATTTAATTTTTATTTTTTTTTTTATCCCCGAAATCTGCGCGGCGAGGGCTCTTTATCTTAATGAATCGTTGCCATTTTACACACGGATAAACAGGAGGCGAGCGTGAACTTTTCCTTGTGGGGATTTGTTTGATGATGCGCGAAGAAGATGGCCGTTTGGCGCGGAACTTGCTGAGACAAACACAATATCCAAACAGCCCCACGCCGGGGGAAGCGTTTGTTCTGTGCGCGCTCGAGCCTGTAAGCCGGGGACTCCTTTGTGTGTTTACTGAGCCCCCTCCTGGTTCAAACGGCTTTACAGTGACAAGGTGGCACTTGGCTACGCCAGTCAGAAGCCGATGTTTAACGGTAATGAAATGCTTTGTAATTAAAGGCTGGCAGTCGGGGCCCTGGCGGAGACGCAGTACGCGCCGCAGCGCCGGGATTCTGCCCCTCTATTGCCCTTAGCAAACAGGGGGCTCATTCCATTTACGTTTGTTCCATTGCGTCAATATTGGCTGCGCACCAGTATTTTTATTACTTGTGGTTTTTTGACTTATTTAGCTTTATATTCTCCAGTTTGGAATTCTAGCAGCTATGTGGTTGCTAGGGTCCAAGTTACCCCAGCAACCAGGGCACTAGTCTGAATGAGAAACTGAAAGATGAATGGAAGTCTGAATAGAAAGATTAGTAATAAAAGGCACAAGGGAACTCTGAGTATCACTCATGTATTATAAGGGATACTGTACCCCCTACTGTAAATGATAAGGATATTAGCAGTCACTGAGGGGTTCTGTGCCCCCCATATAAAGGCACAAGGCTGCAGGCTGAGTTATACAGGGAACTCTGAGTATCACTCATGTATTATAAGGGATAATGTACCCCCTACTGTAAATGATAAGGATATTAGCAGTCACTGAGGGGTTCTGTGCCCATATAAAGGCACAAGGCTGCAGGCTGAGTTATACAGGGAACTCTGAGTATCACTCATGTATTATAAGGGATAATGTACCCCCTACTGTAAATGATAAGGATATTAGCAGTCACTGAGGGGTTCTGTGCCCATATAAAGGCACAAGGCTGCAGGCTGAGTTATACAGGGAACTCTGAGTATCACTCATGTATTATATGGGATAATGTACCCCCTACTGTAAATGATAAGGATATTAGCAGTCACTGAGGGGTTCTGTGCCCCCCATATAAAGGCACAAGGCTGCAGGCTGAGTTATACAGGGAACTCTGAGTATCACTCATGTATTATAAGGGATAATGTACCCCCTACTGTAAATGATAAGGATATTAGCAGTCACTGAGGGGTTCTGTGCCCCCCATATAAAGGCACAAGGCTGCAGGCTGAGTTATACAGGGAACTCTGAGTATCACTCATGTATTATAAGGGATAATGTACCCCCTACTGTAAATGATAAGGATATTAGCAGTCACTGAGGGGTTCTGTGCCCCCCATATAAAGGCACAAGGCTGCAGGCTGAGTTATACAGGGAACTCTGAGTATCACTCATGTATTATAAGGGATAATGTACCCCCTACTGTAAATGATAAGGATATTAGCAGTCACTGAGGGGTTCTGTGCCCCCCATATAAAGGCACAAGGCTGCAGGCTGAGTTATACAGGGAACTCTGAGTATCACTCATGTATTATAAGGGATAATGTACCCCCTACTGTAAATGATAAGGATATTAGCAGTCACTGAGGGGTTCTGTGCCCCCCATATAAAGGCACAAGGCTGCAGGCTGAGTTATACAGGGAACTCTGAGTATCACTCATGTATTATAAGGGATAATGTACCCCCTACTGTAAATGATAAGGATATTAGCAGTCACTGAGGGGTTCTGTGCCCCCCATATAAAGGCACAAGGCTGCAGGCTGAGTTATACAGGGAACTCTGAGTATCACTCATGTATTATAAGGGATAATGTACCCCCTACTGTAAATGATAAGGATATTAGCAGTCACCCCATTAATAATCAGTGTGTATATAATATATATATATATTCTCTCCCTCTGACTGTTTTTCTCTCTTTATTTGTAGGTAAGTGATTTCTGGTTTTTCCTCAGAAGTTTCCGACTCCACACGGGAGCGACTGCCCCAGATAAGTTTCTTTGCTATTGGATCTGATAGAGGGAAGGAGGCTGAGAGTTGGGCCGGGTGATTAATTTGGCGCGGATCGTGGGACTCCAGCTGGAGCCGGGGGCACTCTCGCGGCTGATTTAGAGCGCCAAGCAGTCGCCGTGTAACATAAATCCTCCTTTCCCAAAAATCTGTGAGAGTTCCGATGAAAAACGATGTTTCTCTGGCCGGTCGTGTTATTTGGGTCTGTTCTATAAATGTGTGTGGGGGGGTGGGGCTAAGTGGGGAGCCGGGGGGGGGTTGTATGGAATTGACTGGGGTCTTTCCTAGAGATCCAGCTGAGAATTGGCCCCCGACGGGAATATTTTCTCGGGATACACGGAATCCACTATTTTAGGATCTGGCCAAACCCCGAATCCTTTGCAAAAGATTCGTCCGAATACTGAACCGAATCTGAACCCTAATTTTATAAACGCATATTAGGATACGGAGGGGTTACGGAGAAATTTTTTTTTAACTTATGGGTTTATGTGACAAAAAGTAATGGGATTTTAACGATTCGGATTCGGTTCGGCAAGAGGCTGAATCCAAATTCCGCTAAAAAATGCCGAATCCAAAATGGAATCCTGGATTCTGTGTGTCCCTAATATTTTCATTCAAGAAATTGGAATTGGGAGTGAGAATGGGTCAATTGGGGAATGTTTCAGGTTGATAAGCTTGCACTCTATCCCGCCATTGTTCCTGTTGTATATATTGTATATGATATATATATATTCTGCTGTAGGTTGTGGGTCCTGCTGTTCTCAGGTTTGGACCCCTATGATGCATACTGTGGGCCCCTTGGTGGGGGGTCGGGGGGGTTCCTGCCTGAGGTTAGTTATGTGAGGCCTAATGATTTAGGAAGGTGGCCCTGGGCAGTAGGGTTGGCACCGCTCTGGTTTTGACCCAGTAGTTTCAGTAGGTCTCTCTGGGTCTGCCTGCCCAGTTTTCCCAATTTGGAAAACCAGGCAGGATTCTTGAAGATTGGCAGGACGATCGGCCAATTGCTGATCACCACGTCATAGCCCTCCACCCCCCGTGATGATGTAACCAGCCACCCATGACGTCACTGACCCGCCCAGTGACATCACGCCCCAACCCTACTGGATAGAGTGTAACTATGAGTCCCTAGGACCCCTCTCCCTTGGGAATGTGATTTAACCCCACCCCTTTACCCGGCCACCTACAGCTACAGCCAACTTACCTGCTGCCATTCATTTCCACATGAAACTGGAAGTCTGTCAAGGGGCAGGGCCTGGGAGAAACAGGGGTGTGGCTGGGGTGAGGGGGGCGTGGCCATGGTGTTTCTGCAGCCCATGTGTACAGGCCTTGTTCCCCGGATCTCTCCATGGGCTAATGTAGGAATTTTACGTCCCCCCTGAAAAAGAACTCTTTGGGGGGCTCTTGTTTGCACCCCCTGGGGTCGCTGTATGGTAGTGACTGCACCCAGCCCACCCCCTTTTGCCAGCACCCATAGTAAATGCAAGGATGGGGTTGTAACAAGGAGAACAGTGGGTGGGGGTAGACATGGGGGGATTATGGGTTAATATGGGGCCACAGGGGCCTCTGCTTCATAATTATAATTGGGGGCAGGAATAAATGAATGAAAAAGCTTTCACTTTACTAATTAATTTCACGTATTTCTTTGTCTCGTTAATCACTTCTTGTTAATCGTTATTAATGTTTCCCCTTTAAACCTTCCGGGTCTGAGCCGCTCGATCGCTATTGGTTGACAGAAGGGGGCAAATGTCTTTTTGTAAAGTGCAATTTATTCTTTATATAACCCATAATCCTTCATTTACCCCCCCCCCCCCCCCCCCCCCGGGAATGATCTCTCCCTATCTGAGCCCCATTGTATGATTGGTACATAAGGATCATGTGATGTAACGGAGAAATGAAATTCTTTTACATAAAGGGAGCGATCGGCTCGGGGAGATTGTGATAAATGATATTCATTTCCACTGTAACAGGGACAGTAATTGTTACTCAACATAAATCCTCCATATTGGCCCTTAATACTCATTAGTACCTGCAACTTCTCCATTAAGCACTGATTGGCCCAAAGTGAGAGAAATTAACCCTTTCTAGTATTTCGGTGAATCCCTATGTGCCATAGTTTTATGGTATCTCTCTGTACAGGCTATGAGCAAACTTAGGGGGCTGTTCCTGCTGAATTGTGCTTAGTACAGGGGAATCCCTATGTGCCATAGTTTTATGGTATCTCTCTGTACAGACTATGAGCAAACTTAGGGGGCTGTTCCTGCTGAATTGTGCTTAGTACAGGGGAATCCCTATGTGCCATAGTTTTATGGTATCTCTCTGTACAGGCTATGAGCAAACTTAGGGGGCTGTTCCTGCTGCATTGTGCTTAGTACAGGGGAATCCCTATGTGCCATAGTTTTATGGTATCTCTCTGTACAGGCTATGGGCAAACTTAGGGGGCTGTTCCTGCTGAAGTCTGCTTAGAACAGGGGAATCCCTATGTGCCATAGTTTTATGGTATCTCTCTGTACAGGCTTTGGGCAAACTTAGGGGGCTGTTCCTGCTGAATTGTGCTTAGTACAGGGGAATCCCTATGTGCCATAGTTTTATGGTATCTCTCTGTACAGGCTATGGGCAAACTGTGGGGGCTGTTCCTGCTGAATTGTGCTTAGTACAGGGGAATCCCTATGTGCCATAGTTTTATGGTATCTCTCTGTACAGGCTATGGGCAAACTTAGGGGGCTGTTCCTGCTGAATTGTGCTTAGTACAGGGGAATCCCTATGTGCCATAGTTTTATGGTATCTCTCTGTACAGGCTATGGGCAAACTTAGGGGGCTGTTCCTGCTGAATTGTGCTTAGTACAGGGGAATCTCTATGTGCCATAGTTTTATGGTATCTCTCTGTACAGGCTATGAGCAAACTTAGGGGGCTGTTCCTGCTGAATTGTGCTTAGTACAGGGGAATCCCTATGTGCCATAGTTTTATGGTATCTCTCTGTACAGGCTATGGGCAAACTTAGGGGGCTGTTCCTGCTGAATTGTGCTTAGTACAGGGGAATCTCTATGTGCCATAGTTTTATGGTATCTCTCTGTACAGGCTATGAGCAAACTTAGGGGGCTGTTCCTGCTGAATTGTGCTTAGTACAGGGGAATCCCTATGTGCCATAGTTTTATGGTATCTCTCTGTACAGGCTATGAGCAAACTTAGGGGGCTGTTCCTGCTGAATTGTGCTTAGTACAGGGGACACATATATATAGTTTATTTCTGCTGCCGTTGCTGTGTTGGTGATGGACGTCCCCCCCTGGTTATCAGACCCCCCCTCTCGCTGCAGAAGACGCCAGGAGCAGAGCTCAGGACTCGGTACAAATGGCTGTCTCTCTGTATTACGGGGACGCGGCGGTTTGATGTTGCGCTGTCAGGGTGCATCAGTGCTTGCGATGGCCGGACGCGGGGAGACTGCTGGCTCAGGCTGCGCTTCCCTAGCGAGGAGCTCGTCGGAATAAATAGACTTTAGCAGTTTCTCCCTACGTTCCGCTCCCCGACATATGGTTCCCTCCCCCGGCGCCACCGCCACTCTTTCTAATTCATCCTAACGTTCCAGCACTTAGCGAATATGTTCCGTCACATGACTGGTGTCAATTAGCATTAATTAGCCCGAATACTGGAAATATACCCAGTTTGGAGTTTCAGCAGCTATCTGGTTGCTAGGGTGCGAATTACCTTAGCAACCAGGGAACGATTTGAACGAGGATCTGGTACAGGTATGGGACCTGTTATCCAGAATGCTTGGGACCTGGGGTTTTCCGGGTAAGGGATCCTTCCATAATTTGGATCTCCATAACTTAAGTCTGCTAAATATCATTTAACCATGAAATAAACCCAATAGGGCTGTTCTGCCCCAATAAGGGGTAATTATATCTTAGTTGGGATCAAGTACAGGTACTGTTTTATTATTACAGAGAAAAGGGAATCATTTAACCATTAAATAAACCCAATAGGACTGTTCTGCCCCAATAAGGGGTAATTATATCTTAGTTGGGATCAAGTACAGGTACTGTTTTATTATTACAGAGAAAAGGGAATCATTTAACCATTAAATAAACCCAATAGGGCTGTTCTGCCCCAATAAGGGGTAATTATATCTTAGTTGGGATCAAGTACAGGTACTGTTTTATTATTACAGAGAAAAGGGAATCATTTTTTAAAATTATAATTATTTTCTTATAATGGAGTCTATGGGAGTTGGCCTTTCCGTAATTGAAACTTTCTGGATAATAGGTTTCCAGATAAGGGATCCCAAACCTGTATATGAATAGAAGCGGACGTAATTAAAAAAATAAGTAATAAAAAGTAACAATAACAATGAAACTGTCGCCTCACAGAGCAATAGTTGATTGGTTGACGGGGTCAGTGACCCCATTTACGAGTGGGAAAGAGATTGAAGAAGGAGGTAAATAATTTATAAACTATAAAGAATGATGACCAATTGAATAGTTGCTTAGAATCGGCCGCATTCATTTGACAACATTGGCGCAACAGTGAATTATTTCGTACATTACAGCAGTCGCAGTAATACCCCCTAATCCATAGCCGGGGGGGGGGGATCAATACGGAATAGGAAAGCGACTTCCATCTTCATAAAGGATCCTGATTGGCTCAATAATCATTTTTTTTACGGAGAAGCCTAATTTGCAGGAGGGTTTATTTCCCCTTTGCGCCCCGGTGTGTCTGGGAATAATGAGCGGCAGTTGTTCCTGCAAATACAATTACGCCGACCCCTCGCTGACGCCTATCGGAACTGACACGGCCCTTGATCTGCGAGCGGCGCGACTCGGATAACACATGCTCGCCATTTATACGCTGCAGCCTCATCACTTCTGCCTCTTCCCCCCGGGGGGGTCCTTTTAGACGAAGTGTCTGATTTAATGGAGAAGAGAAAGGGAAACAACAAAGGCGCCCCCCCCCCCCCGACGCCACTGCCGCTGCGCCATATTCTCATGTTCTAATAGCTTCTGCCTCAGGGGCCCCTGCACCCCCCAATGCCTCTTCCGCCTTCCTCACCCCCCCCACAGAGGCCCCCAATGCCCCTTCCGCCTTCCTCACCCCCCCACAGAGGCCCCCAATGCCCCTTCCGCCTTCTTCACACCCCCACAGAGGCCCCCAATCCCCCTTCCGCCTTCTTCATCCCCCCCACAGAGGCCCCCAATGCCCCTTCCGCCTTCTTCATCCCCCCACAGAGGCCCCCAATGCCCCTTCCGCCTTCTTCATCCCCCCACAGAGGCCCCCAATGCCCCTTCCGCCTTCTTCACCCCCCCACAGAGGCCCCCAATGCCCCTTCCGCCTTCTTCATCTCCCCACAGAGGCCCCCAATGCCCCTTCCACCTTCTTCATCCCCCCACAGAGGCCCCCAATGCCCCTTCCGCCTTCTTCACCCCCCCACAGAGGCCCCCAATGCCCCTTCCGCCTTCTTCATCTCCCCACAGAGGCCCCCAATGCCCCTTCCGCCTTCTTCATCCCCCCACAGAGGCCCCCAATGCCCCTTCCACCTTCTTCACCCCCCCACAGAGGCCCCCAATGCCCCTTCCGCCTTCTTCATCTCCCCACAGAGGCCCCCAATGCCCCTTCCGCCTTCTTCACCCCCCCACAGAGGCCCCCCAATGCCCCTTCCGCCTTCATCTCCCCACAGAGGCCCCCAATGCCCCTTCCACCTTCATCCCCCCCACAGAGGCCCCCAATGCCCCTTCCACCTTCTTCACCCCCCCACAGAGGCCCCCAATGCCCCTTCCGCCTTCTTCACCCCCCCACAGAGGCCCCCAATATCCCTTCCGCCTTCTTCACCCCCCCACAGAGGCCCCCAATACCCCTTCTGCCTTCTTCACCCCCCCACAGAGGCCCCCAATACCCCTTCCGCCTTCTTCACCCCCCACAGAGGCCCCCAATGCCCCTTCCGCCTTCTTTACCCCCCCACAGAGGCTCCCAATGCCCCTTCCGCCTTCTTCACCCCCCCACAGAGGCCCCCAATACCCCTTCCGCCTTCTTCACCCCCCCCACAGAGGCCCCCAATGCCCCTTCCGCCTTCTTTACCCCCCCACAGAGGCTCCCAATGCCCCTTCCGCCTTCTTCACCCCCCCACAGAGGCCCCCAATGCCCCTTCCGCCTTCTTCATCCCCCAATAGAGGCCCCCAATGCCCCTTCCGCCTTCTTCATCCCCCAATAGAGGCCCCCAATGCCCCTTCCGCCTTCTTCATCCCCCCACACAGGCCCCCAATGCCCCTTCCGCCTTCTTCCATTACATTCGAACGCTCCAAGTGTATTTTCGGCGATTTTTTCGCGCTTGCGTGACTTTTTCATATGCCCACGCGGCTTTTCCGTACGCTTGCGCGAAAAATTCGGAAAGGTTCTGCCGCTGTTTACAATCGTTCGGTACGAAAATTTAGTGACTTTCGGATCGCCAATATCATCGTGACTAATACGATATTTTCGTAAACATTTTCGTGATATTTGCGATCTTCAGTAATTATCGTATCCAATCCGAATTTTTCCCATTCGGGATTCAGACTCGTGTTTTAATGAATCGGCCCCTTAGTATGATGTACAGACCAATATTCTGAGACCATTTGCAATTGGTCTTCATTTTATATAATCTAGTTTTTTTACTTATTTCACTTTTTCCTTCAGCAGCTCCCCAGTTGGGAATTTCAGCAGCTATCTGGTTGTTGGGTCCACATTACCTTAGCAACCAGGCAGTGGTTATAATGAGAGACTGGAATATGAATAGGAGAGAAACTGAATACAAAAAGCAGTTGTATATCCGGCGGCCAATCCTGACCAAGGACCTTGAGTGCCGTTAGTCTGGCAGCAGAGCCGCACGTTCCAATGTCTCCTCTATATACAACCAGCGGCTTCTCCCAAACCCATAAACAGCTCCACGTTTGTCACTTGTCCCCCCATAACTCTCCGGCGTCCCTTGTCCCCCCATAACTCTCCGGCGCCCCTTGTCCCCCCATAACTCTCCGGCGTCCCTTGTCCCAGAAAAACGCGGCACCTTGGCAAGGACGGGAGGTGGTTTATGTTGCCTTTGTCAAGCAGAGCTCTGCTAAATCAAATGCTTCATAGCCGCCATCGGTGCGGCACATCCGTCGGGCACATATATATATATATAGTGTATTAATTTAAAGCCTTTTATCAAAAGATGCAGCGGTCACATCACAGCCCCCGAGTCCTGGTGTTGGGGTAGTTATTGGCCCGGCGTTTAACCCATGAAATGGCATCTATTAAATATATATATATATAAATATCAGAGGGATTTATGGCAACTGACATTCATCAGTTATTCATCTTTTTTCCAGTTTGGATTTTCAGTAGCTGTCTGGTTGCTAGGGTCTTTTTTACCTTAGCAACCAGGCAGTGGGTTAAATGGAAAGACTGGAGTATAAATAAGAGATGGGGCTGAAGAGTAAAATAAGTAATAAAAAGTCATAATATTAATAAATCTGTAAGTGCTCAGATCAAATGTTCTTGGCTGTCGGGGGTCAGCGACTCCCCAAATGTAAAAGGCAAATAGTTCAACAACTACAAAAATATAATGAAGACCAATTGCAAAGTTGCCAGGAATAGGGCAACTATCTCTTTAATCAAGATCTTCTCAAAGGGTACACTCATATTTTGGGATATAGACCTTTATTTGAAAGGCTGTTTATGGTGTGGGGACCCATGTCTGTACCCACTGTGTGTCTGTGGTTCCATGGCTACTGGTCCATTTGGTCTAACTGATTATTAATGTCCTACTTTACTTTGTCTCTATCCCAGGCTTTCTTCTCCTCTTGGGTTCTGTGTATGAACCTACCATCTTACTTCATACTAATAGAAGCCCTGTCTCCATTCCAGACTTTCTGGAACCCTATTGGGTTCTATGTTCCTATGGTTACCGGCCCATCTGGGCTGCCCATTTCTCAGCCTCTAGAGATCAGAGTATTAATGTGCCTCCCTACTCCATATTTATAGTTGTCCCAAGTCTATCCCAGGGCTTTCTCCCTACTGAAAGCTACTTTATCATTACTACATTGACAGTAGCCACCAATACTCTTTGGATCCTTGACCAAATCAAGTCTTATCCTTTACTAGAAACCCAAGGGATCATGCTAGAGCATCTTTTTTGGGGCAAATTATAAGAAGATCCAGGTCATCGGAAAAGTTGGTAGAATAAAGATGAAGAGGCTGATGAACAACTAATAGAAGCCCTGTCTTCATTCCAGACTTTCTGGAACCCTGTTGGGTTCTATGTTCCTATGGTTACTGACCCATCTGGGCTGCCCATTTCTCAGCCGCTTGAGATCAGACTATTAATGTGCCACCCTACTCCATATTTATAGTTGTCCCAGGTCTATCCCAGGGTTTTCTCCCAACTGAAAGTTACTTTATCATTACTACATTGACAGTAGCCACCAATGCTGGAATCACTGGGCTATTACATATAGAACTTTGGCTCCTTGACCAAATCAAGTCTTATCCTTAACTAGAAACCCAAGGGATCATGATAGAGCGTCTTTTTTGGGGCATATAAGAGCCAGGTTGTTGGAAAAGTCTTGAGGAATCTTGAGGAACCAAACAGAAGGCTATCATGAAGACACAGTGTCTGTATGGTCACCAAGAGTTGACACTGATTTAATATAATAATAATTATGACAAAAACGGTCATTAGTACAATCAGTAGGTGAATTCTTGAACACTTTGACGCTACTATTTGCAGAAATGTACCGCAAACGTATATTTGGCCTAAACACCTGGAAAACCTGTCGACGCAGCGAGAAAAAAAATCATCTGCAGGGAAACTTACCCTTTAATTATGTCTTTATCTCTCTGAAATCCTCGCTTTTGCTGTTTCAGGAGAAAGTGTCTTGGTGCCCCCCCCCGACCCCCTCATCCAGGAATATTTCCAATTACCTTGCAACCTCTCATCGCCGCGCTGCACTTGTAACATCTCTCCAGTCAATAAAGTATATAGGGATGTTTCTCTCCCCCGCTGCCGGCGTTGATACACAATTATCACCCAGCGGATCAATGCTCAGTATTGATGGGGCTTTTATCATGACTGACCCTCAAGACATTGATTCAATTTAATCTCCTAACATTGCTGGGTATAGGCATGTTCCATCTCGGAGGTGGGGTGGGTATTTCTAAAGACATATTAAACGTGAGTGTATGAGACGTACAAATAAGAGATTGGAAACTGAGAAGGTCCTTTAGGGAATGGAAAGTCTCTTCTCCGAAGATCTGGTCAAACAGAATTAGATTGTCCTCACTCGGTGCTGTAGGTTTGCAAAGCTCCGAGCAAGAAGTACGATGTAGACATTGATTTTCTGAGACAATTTGCAATTGGTCTTCATTTTTTATTTTAGATTTTTAGTTTTTTAGCTCGCCAGTTTGGAATTTCAGCAGCTATCTGGTAGCCAGGGTCTTGTTTACCTTAGCAACCAGGCAGTGGCGTGAATGAGAGACTGGAATATGAATAGGAGATGGACTATATGAAAAGATAAGGAATGAAAAGTAACAATAACAGTAAAATTGTAGCCTCAAAGAGGCTGCCGGGGTCAGTGACCCCCCCATGTGAAAGCTGTAGGCCTCCACTTGAGGTAGAGACTAGGTAAACTGGGCAAATCTAATAAGTGCAGTTCACCTATTGGGGTAAATCCAATAGCATAAAAAGTCTATGAAGGTGGCATAGAAATGTACCTAGGGCTTGTCGACTCGGGCTACCTCCTAAGCAAACTGGGCAATTTGCCTAAATACAAATCATCTCCCTAGGGAGACAGTTGGCCTTGACGCATTTTGCGTCAGTTTGAGTCACCCAGCGTGGCTAGGTTCTAATCCAGTTGGTCCGTTTGCCTCAATATGATTTACAAGATTCGCCTATGCTTCTATGAAGCATACACAGAAATGCACATTGGGTTAAGGCAGTTGGCCTTGACGCATTTTACACCAGTTTGAGTCACCCAACGTGGCTAGGTTCTAATCCAGTTGGCCTTGACGCATTTTACATCAGTTTGAATCACTTACTTCGGATAGATGTTTCCTTACGATCGTGTGAAGAATTGCTCCTAGGGTTGAGACAGTTGGCCCTAACGCATTTTACTTCAATTCACATCATCCACTTAATGGAGCCCCTAAGCAAACTGGGACATTTGTATCAATGCAGTTCATCCTTTTTGGGTAAATCCAACGGCAAAAAATGTACCTTGGGTTGAGACCGTTGTGTTTTATGCATTTTGTATCGATTTAGTTTATCCATTTGGGCTACATCCTGAGCAAACTGGGCAAACAGTGACCCAATCGGGCTAGATCCTAAGCCAATAGGGCTATTTCCCTATGACAATATTTACTTTACAAACTGGGCAAACAGTGACCCAACTGGGCTAGATCCTAAGCCAATAGGGCTATTTCCCTATGACAATATTTACTTGATATTCTATGAAGCTGCCGTAGAAGGTTGAGAACGTTGGCCTTGGTTCAACTCTTACCCCTTCTGCACCTCATCGGGTCGTTCTTCATCCTGATTGGTAGGCCCAACGACCAGCTTGAACCTTCAATCCCGAGCTTTTGGGGGAAAAAACACAAAATATAAAGTAAAAACCAAGTTCCCACTTGGTAGAATCTATTTAGTATCCAGGAACCAGCGGAATATGGGCTGATTTTGTGAAGCTCCGTTTGGTCTGCGAGTGGGTGACCTTGGGGTATATCTTTTGGCTCCGATAATTACAAAATTGGCTGCTCAATGAGGCATGAGGTCTGTTTTTAAACACTTCGTTCCAGATGAGGAATTAATTAGAGGAAGAAAAAATCGTTACAATCGTTACAAAGGAGAACGTGTTGGGCGAATCATTATACAGGTCAGCGCCGGGGCCGGTGGAAGGGTCTGAACTCTCTCCATCGATGATCTTCAACCTGTAGATGTTTAATGACCATTCCCAAACTGCTTCCATGTGTCTCTTCCTTAGTGACCTTCAACCTGTGTCTCATCTGAAACTCCCACTGGGCCACCGTAGCTATGGAGCCACTGGGAGGTCTAGTCCAGCAGCAGGAAAGCCACAGGCTGAAGGTCATCAATGGGCACGTTCATTTACTCTTGTGGCCAATTCCCCCCCACCAAGGTTCTGCCAATAATTACAGTAGGTTCCGGGAGCAGGTCCGGCCGAGGGTTGGAGGTTTATGTATAACCTTGGGGCGAGACAGCTCTCTGGCAAACTGGAAAGAACTCTCGGCGTATTATCTCTGTATCTGATGAGCGGGTCGGATGCTTCTCTCTGCCCCACAGCCAAGTCTAAATAGGTCTTTTCTTCAGCACCGCGAGCCGGGTCTACTGGGATCCGAGAACTTAACGAGAAAATCAAATAACTTTCCTCGCACGGAACAACTTGCTTCCAATTTATTCAACGTGAGCGGGTAAAATAGCAGCTGTGCGCAATGGGGGGGGGCAGGGGTTGTACTTACTCTACTGGCATTTGCCTGGGTCACTGTGGGGCAGTCCTCTTATTAACTCTTCTATGTCTGGCTGTGTGGCATACAAGGGGCAGTTGTGCTCACCACTACTTTTTTAGCCATTAGGTGGGGGGGCAATGAGGCTGTGACCACAAAATACATACAGACAGCAACAACAACCCCTCTGCACCCCCCGATTATCAATATATATAGGGCATTAACCCATTCTGTGCATTAAGCTACCGAGCAATGCCCTCACCTTTAAGCAAAACAGGGATTGTTTGTCCATATATTGCAATATATTCCAGCTGCCCAACTGGGTCACACTCACCCCCAGTCTGGCCAGTCCTACACTCACTCACCCCCGGTCTGGCCTGTCCTACACTCACTCACCCCCGGTCTGGCCGGTCCTACACTCACTCACCCCCGGTCTGGCCAGTCCTACACTCACTCACCCCCAGTCTGGCCTGTCCTACACTCACTCACCCCCGGTCTGGCCTGTCCTACACTCACTCACCCCCGGTCTGGCCAGTCTTACACTCACTCACCCCTGGTCTGGCCAGTCCTACACTCACTCACCCCCGGTCTGGCCTGTCCTACACTCACTCACCCCCGGTCTGGCCAGTCTTACACTTACCTGCTTCAGAGTGCAAACACTGATATATATATATATATTTTATACATATACACATATACACGATTGAGCCAGAGGCTGTTGTTATTTTGGGGGAGTCCCAATGCCACAAACGCTTGCCCCACAGTCTCTGCCGATTCCCATGATTCCCAGACTGGTGTCAGAAATACAACAAGAGATTCTGATTGGCCGCTCGCGCGTGCCCATTGTGCCTGTCGCTCACTCGCCGGTATCTGGGCTCTGACTTTTCTGTTAATGAGAAGAAATTGGGAGATTTTATTCCACTTGCAGGAGAAATAGGTCACGTCTATATGTTCTGAGCTGGGAGCGTCCCCTCCGATCCAAATAACTTTAATATTAAAGAGCCCCCCCCCCCCCAGTCTGTGATTCATGTTGTACGGTATGAATAAATAAATAAATAATCCCTCCCCTTAGATCACAATCTCCCTTCTCCCAATTAATTAAACATTGAATTTTCTTAGTTATTTACATAAAGAAGCAAAAAAATTTGGCGGATGGTAACACTGGGGCCTATTGATCATAAGCAACAACCTCAGCGGGACTGTCAATCGGCGACTACTCCGAGAAATAATCTGCCGGCAAATAATGAGCTGCCGTGTTCCTATCCGAGATATAGAATTCTCCATAGGCACAAACAGAAGCAGCTCTGCCTTTAATGTGAAAGGGAAACACTATGGCACCTCCCACCCATATGTATAAATACAAATATACAGAGAAGGAATGTTCTGGGCACACAATAAGCTGTACCCCCATACTGTACTGTCTAAGGGAAACACTATGGCACCCCCTACCCATATGTATAAATACAAATATACAGAGAGGGAATGTTCTGGGCACACAATAAGCTGTACCCCCATACTGTACTGTCTAAGGGAAACACTATGGCACCCCCTACCCATATGTATAAATACAAATATACAGAGAAGGAATGTTCTGGGCACACAATAAGCTGTACCCCCATACTGTACTGTCTAAGGGAAACACTATGGCACCCCCTACCCATATGTATAAATACAAATATACAGAGAGGGAATGTTCTGGGCACACAATAAGCTGTACCCCCATACTGTACTGTCTAAGGGAAACACTATGGCACCCCCTACCCATATGTATAAATACAAATATACAGAGAAGGAATGTTCTGGGCACACAATAAGCTGTACCCCCATACTGTACTGTCTAAGGGAAACACTATGGCACCCCCTACCCATATGTATAAATACAAATATACAGAGAGGGAATGTTCTGGGCACACAATAAACTGTACCAGCATACTGTACTGTCTAAGGGAAACACTATGGCACCCCCTACCCATATGTATAAATACAAATATACAGAGAAGGAATGTTCTGGGCACACAATAAGCTGTACCCCCATACTGTACTGTCTAAGGGAAACACTATGGCACCCCCTACCCATATGTATAAATACAAATATACAGAGAAGGAATGTTCTGGGCACACAATAAGCTGTACCCCCATACTGTACTGTCTAAGGGAAACACTATGGCACCTCCTACCCATATGTATAAATACAGAGAAGGAATGCTCTGGGCACATAATAAGCTCCCAGCCATATGTATATATATGAGACGCACACCCTCATTGGTTTATACACGTAGCTGTTTGTTGACCCAAAGTACTTGATAGTTAAGAGTCAGCTTGTCCTGAGATTTCAGCCGCACTTTCCTGCCAAGCTTCGTCCCTTATTAAATCTCCCAGAATAAATTTACACATTGATCTTGTAAAGATGTTGCGGAACGCGTTGGCCAGAGCCTTACAATGTAGTCTCGCAATATTTACCTTCACGTTGGAGCCAAATGTGTATTGTTTTTCCCTTCCAAACTGGGCCCCTGCCTGATTGGCTCCTTCCTCGCCCAATGCCATCTCAGCAGTGAGTTCCTTTGTTGCTCCGCTCCCTTCTGGAGTCCGTATTGGGCCTTGGGAGGGAGGTAGAACGAGGTCAGATCAATTAAATTGACCAAGCTGTCATGAGAGCTGGGAGTCCAAGTCATGTAATAGCCTTAATCGCGTCTTGGGCACTCTGCAACGAGAGGTTAAATAACACTGAGTCCATTAAAAAACATTATTACAGAGCGATGCGTAGCGTGACCCAGTTCTGCCACCGGCCTGTCTTTCCAGAGGGGGAAACCGGGGACGTTGCATGAAGATAAATAGTTTAAATATGAAAGACAAGTGAGTTTTGTAATCTTGTGATTGCTTAATATCTGCCGCAGATTATCCATTTAAGGACTGAAGCTTGATGGCAGCTTGGAACGCGGCGAAAGTCTCTCTCCCCGGCTTATTAAGGGCAGGGGCTGCTCTTTAGCATCCGCGAGATGAAAGCAGTGATTAGTGCAGGGCAGTCGAGGGGCAAAGCCATATAAATCCTAATGGGGGAACCCGCTTGTAGGTTGAGAGGCTGGAAAGCTGAATGAGTTGTAAAGGAGATTTCAGGCAGAACGCGTTGAGTGGTAATAAGCCAAGATGAGGGCCACATCAGCAGGATAAACCCTGTCTCTGCAGTTGGGTTAGAAAAGACATAGGTGGTGCAGGAATAGAGGTTTGGGGGCGTCATTCAAGAAGAAGTCTTCAGCATGTCAACAAGTCAAGTCTACACCCAACCTGTTGTCCTCAAATGTTGTCAAACGTTGACCTAAGTCAAAAACCTAAATAAGTGCAAATGGCTCTCCAGGCTTTGGTTCTCATAAACAGTTTCCAACGTTCAGTGTCGGACTGGCCCACCAGGATACAAGGAAAACTCCCGGGGGGACTTCTTGCTTCCAACGATTTGGCCAGTTGCATGGTCGTTCCCAATTTCTGTAGATAAGAGATGGAAGGAAAGAGACTAAGGGTAGAGAAAAGAGAGTTGGATCATCAAGAGGTTGAGGGAGGAGAGGAGGGTTAATACTTTAGAAAGTGGGACTATGGTCCAAGGTTTTCTGGTGGTCCCCTGGCATCTCCGTCCAACACTGTCCAGTGTCCACCAAGACTAAAAACAGTAAAAAACAGTCAACAACCCTGCTTTAGTCTTGGAAAGTCATTATAAAACCTTATATTTTGCCAGTATTTGGTAAGCCCCACCCCCAGTAGATAATACTAGATATATACAAATACTGCTGTATTAGTTTCAGATTCCCATTTTCTTCCCTTTCATGGTTTCCATGAGATGTGGTTACTTAGATCAGGAATGGATATGTGGGATCTTGGAGGTATCTCATAATCTCTGTTAGAGCATTGGGATTGACCACCATGGGCAGTTTTCCCTAACCGTGGGACTGTCTGTCTGAAGGGGGCCCCTGGGGCCCAGCCTGATGCCCAGTTAGGGTGACCTTCAAGGTCTTTAAGGCCTTCTCCTGGAATTTCATTCTCAATGGCCTTCAGTCTGGGCTTCTAGGTGCTCTTATGGGCCCTCTGAGAGAGACCAGACCCAGATATGTTAAAACTGGCCATGGTCAATCAATCCAAATGGCATCTTGCAGAGATTATTAGATACCTCCAAGCAAGGTTGGACTGGGGGGGTGCAGGATCAAGTACAGGTACTGTTTTATTATTACAGAGAAAAGGGAATCATTTAACCATTAAATAAACCCAATAGGGCTGTTCTGCCCCCAATAAGGGCTAATTATATCTTAGTTGGGATCAAGTACAGGTACTGTTTTATTATTACAGAGAAAAGGGAATCATTTAACCATTAAATAAACCCAATAGGGCTGTTCTGCCCCCAATAAGGGGTAATTATATCTTAGTTGGGATCAAGTACAGGTACTGTTTTATTATTACAGAGAAAAGGGAATCATTTAACCATGAAATAAACCCAATAGGGCTGTTCTGCCCCCAATAAGGGGCAATTATATCTTAGTTGGGATCAAGTACAGGTACTGTTTTATTATTACAGAGAAAAGGGAATCATTTAACCATGAAATAAACCCAATAGGGCTGTTCTGCCCCAATAAGGGGTAATTATATCTTAGTTGGGATCAAGTACAGGTACTGTTTTATTATTACAGAGAAAAGGGAATCATTTAACCATTAAATAAACCCAATAGGGCTGTTCTGCCCCCAATAAGGGGTAATTATATCTTAGTTGGGATCAAGTACAGGTACTGTTTTATTATTACAGAGAAAAGGGAATCATTTAACCATGAAATAAACCCAATAGGGCTGTTCTGCCCCAATAAGGGGTAATTATATCTTAGTTGGGATCAAGTACAGGTACTGTTTTATTATTACAGAGAAAAGGGAATCATTTAACCATTAAATAAACCCAATAGGGCTGTTCTGCCCCAATAAGGGGTAATTATATCTTAGTTGGGATCAAGTACAGGTACTGTTTTATTATTACAGAGAAAAGGGAATCATTTAACCATGAAATAAACCCAATAGGACTGTTCTGCCCCCAATAAGGGGTAATTATATCTTAGTTGGGATCAAGTACAGGTACTGTTTTATTATTACAGAGAAAAGGGAATCATTTAACCATTAAATAAACCCAATAGGGCTGTTCTGCCCCAATAAGGGGTAATTATATCTTAGTTGGGATCAAGTACAGGTACTGTTTTATTATTACAGAGAAAAGGGAATCATTTAACCATGAAATAAACCCAATAGGGCTGTTCTGCCCCAATAAGGGGTAATTATATCTTAGTTGGGATCAAGTACAGGTACTGTTTTATTATTACAGGGAAAAGGGAATCATTTTTAAAAATGAGAATTATTTGCTTATAATGGAGTCTATGGGAGACGGCCTTTCCGTAATTCAGAACTTTCTGGATAACGGTTTTTCGGATAAGGGATCCTATACCTGTATTTGGATTTACTTGCCCTTTAAATGATACATACCTGTTCAAGTGTATTTCCCATCGGCACAATGGCGCCCAGGTACCAAGCCTATGGCGGCTCCCAGCTCGGCGATGTCGCTCCTATAACAATTCATGTGATTGCGGCCAACGCCGGGCGCCCCGACCAATTGCAGGTCACTGCATTTCCGCTCCCTGTCACTAAGGAAGGGGAAAAAAAATCATTACCAGCAATTACTCGTAAATGGGACATAATTGGATTTGACTTTTTTGCTGGAAAGCAAACTACGTAATGACCTATTTTTTTCTTTTTCGTTTTTTTTAACGGCTTTGTCTTCGTTCCACCTTATTCGCTCGGACTCGGAATCTGCAATTAAAATTCCCGCAGGCCATTCCTGTCTCCGAACGTAAAACTCTGCAGATTCTCCTGTTTAACAGCCCTTTGTGTTACACAATGTGACTCCAGATCCCCCAATCCCGTGTCCCCCCCCCCCATTAACCTTTCAATCAGCTTTTAGTATGATGTAGAGAGTAATTGTCTTTGACAATTTGCAGTTGGTCTTCATTTCTTATTATTTGTGCTTTTTTGATTATCTTTTTTTTTAGCAGCTCTCCATTTTGGGATTTTAGCATCTATCTGGTTGCTAGGGTCCACATTACCCCAGTAACCAAGCGGTGGTTTCAGTAAAACATGAATCGGAGAGGCTTAAATAAAAAAAATAAGTAATCAAATATAACAATAACAGTAAAATTGTAGACTCATAGAGCAATACGTTTCTTGCTGCCGGGGTCAGTGACCCCCATTTGAAAGCTAGAAAGAGTCAGAAGGAGAAGGCAAATAATTCAGAAACTATAACAAATGAAGACCAATTGAAAAGTTGCTTAGAATTGCTAATTCTATAACATACTATATACCTAAATCGTAATTGCCTGAATCTACACTGCAGCAGTCGGCTCCGTTCAGAACAATGGCAAGCAACACTAATAAAGTACACAGATGTGTTTTCGTCTATTCATTACCCTTTAATGATACAGGTACAGGACCCGTTATCCAGAATGCTCGGGGCCAAGGGTATTCCGGATAAGGGGTCTTTCCGTAATTTGGATCTCCATTACTTAAGTCTACTAAAAAATCAATAAAATATTAATTAAACCCAATAGGATGGTTTTGCATCCAATAAGGATTATTTATATCTTAGTTGGGATCAAGTACAGGTACTGTTTTATTATTACAGAGAAAAGGGAATCATTTAACCATGAAATAAACCCAATAGGGCTGTTCTGCCCCCAATAAGGGGTAATTATATCTTAGTTGGGATCAAGTACAGGTACTGTTTTATTATTACAGAGAAAAGGGAATCATTTAACCATGAAATAAACCCAATAGGGCTGTTCTGCCCCAATAAGGGGTAATTATATCTTAGTTGGGATCAAGTACAGGTACTGTTTTATTATTACAGAGAAAAGGGAATCATTTAACCATGAAATAAACCCAATAGGGCTGTTCTGCCCCCAATAAGGGGTAATTATATCTTAGTTGGGACCAAGTACAGGTACTGTTTTATTATTACAGAGAAAAGGGAATCATTTAACCATTAAATAAACCCAATAGGGCTGTTCTGCCCCCAATAAGGGGTAATTATATCTTAGTTGGGATCAAGTACAGGTACTGTTTTATTATTACAGAGAAAAGGGAATCATTTAACCATTAAATAAACCCAATAGGGCTGTTCTGCCCCCAATAAGGGGTAATTATATCTTAGTTGGGATCAAGTACAGGTACTGTTTTATTATTACAGAGAAAAGGGTATAAAATTCTTTATTATTTGATTAAAATGGAGTCTATGGGAGACGGGCTTTCCGTAATTCCGAGCTTTCTGGATAACGGGTTTCCGGATAAGGGATCCGATATTCCTAAAAAATAACCCCAATATATCATTTTTTACCTATTTACATATACAAACTGCACTGCTGTATGAAGAGTTAATTGCGGGCAGATAAACCTCCCTGGGCGCCTGTACCAGACCCCTCCCCTGTCACTCGCCTCTGCCCATTAAAGCTTCATTTCATCTTGTTACTAATTCAGCATTAAACTACTGTATCTTCTACCCCTGCCTGCACTGCTCCGCATCAATCTGCCGCTTCAGCCTTATTAGCTTTTATTTAACTTGGTAAAAAGGTAATTTATTTCTGTTAATTGAATCATTTTTACACCCCCCCCCACTCTAAGAATTTAGTGTCAGAGAAACAGTCACAGTGTAACCCCCATATCATATATGCACATAATGTAACTGTATAATATATAGGCACAGATATACCCCCCATCTTCCCCCCCCCCCACTGTCACAGTGTAACCCCCATATCATATATGCACATAATGTAACTGTATAATATATAGGCACAGATATACCCCCCATCTTTCCCCCAGCCCCCCCCCACTGTCACAGTGTAACCCCCATATCATATATGCACATAATGTAACTGTATAATATATAGGCACAGATATACCCCCCATCTTCCCCCAGCCCCCCCCCCCCCACTGTCACAGTGTAACCCCCATATCATATATGCACATAATGTAACTGTATAATATATAGGCACAGATATACCCCCCATCTTTCCCCCAGCCCCCCCACTGTCACAGTGTAACCCCCATATCATATATGCACATAATGTAACTGTATAATATATAGGCACAGATATACCCCCATCTTTCCCCCCCCCCCATTGTCACAGTGTAACCCCCATATCATATATGCACATAATGTAACTGTATAATATATAGGCACAGATATACCCCCCATCTTCCCCCCCCCCCCCCCCACTGTCACAGTGTAACCCCCATATCATATATGCACAGGATATAACTGTATAATATATAGGCACAGATATACCCCCATCTTTCCCCCAGCCCCCCCCCCCCACTGTCACAGTGTAACCCCATATCATATATGCACATAATGTAACTGTATAATATATAGGCACAGATATACCCCCATCTTTCCCCCAGCCCCCCCCCCCACTGTCACAGTGTAACCCCCATATCATATATGCACATAATGTAACTGTATAATATATAGGCACAGATATACCCCCCATCTTCCCCCCCCCCCCCACTGTCACAGTGTAACCCCCATATCATATATGCACATAATGTAACTGTATAATATATAGGCACAGATATACCCCCATCTTTCCCCCCCCCCCACTGTCACAGTGTAACCCCCATATCATATATGCACATAATGTAACTGTATAATATATAGGCACAGATATACCCCCCATCTTTCCCCCAGCCCCCCCCCACTGTCACAGTGTAACCCCCATATCATATATGCACATAATGTAACTGTATAATATATAGGCACAGATATACCCCCATCTTCCCCCCCCCCCCCACTGTCACAGTGTAACCCCCATATCATATATGCACATAATGTAACTGTATAATATATAGGCACAGATATACCCCCCATCTTTCCCCCCCCCCCACTGTCACAGTGTAACCCCCATATCATATATGCACATAATGTAACTGTATAATATATAGGCACAGATATACCCCCCATCTTTCCCCCAGCCCCCCCCCCCCACTGTCACAGTGTAACCCCCATATCATATATGCACATAATGTAACTGTATAATATATAGGCACAGATATACCCCCATCTTTCCCCCAGCCCCCCCCCCCCACTGTCACAGTGTAACCCCCATATCATATATGCACATAATGTAACTGTATAATATATAGGCACAGATATACCCCCCATCTTTCCCCCAGCCCCCCCCCCCACTGTCACAGTGTAACCCCCATATCATATATGCACATAATGTAACTGTATAATATATAGGCACAGATATACCCCCCATCTTTCCCCCAGCCCCCCCCCCACTGTCACAGTGTAACCCCCATATCATATATGCACATAATGTAACTGTATAATATATAGGCACAGATATACCCCCCATCTTTCCCCCAGCCCCCCCCCCACTGTCACAGTGTAACCCCCATATCATATATGCACATAATGTAACTGTATAATATATAGGCACAGATATACCCCCCATCTTTCCCCCAGCCCCCCCCCCACTGTCACAGTGTAACCCCCATATCATATATGCACATAATGTAACTGTATAATATATAGGCACAGATATACCCCCATCTTTCCCCCCCCCCCCCCCCCACTGTCACAGTGTAACCCCCATATCATATATGCACATAATGTAACTGTATAATATATAGGCACATAGGGGGGTATTAGGGGCAGTAGATTTTCTCTCGGTTGCTGTTACCTCCCTCCTGTTTTTTTGGTTTTTTTTGGAAGCGTTAAAAAAAATTACCATTTTATCTGTTTCATCCCCGTTTCCCTCTCGTGTTTAGACAGAAGCAGCTGTTTGTTAACAAAATGCCGTCTGTATTGGGAGCGCCGGCAGGAACGTCTGTCTGTTAAATTCAAATGAATCCAACCCTCATTTTGCTAAAAAAAAAACCCGATTCGTTAGCCGCTGACGAGTTTTTATTCGTTTTCCATTTCCCCGAGAAGGGGAGCGGGTCTCGCGCCCAGAGACTGCACGCATTTCGCTTTGGTTGCCACCGATGAATTTTTTATACCTAATGTATTGGGTTTCAAAGGCCTGTCAGTCTGCGGCGAGCGCGGCGTTCGGGTTAGAACTGACAGGCAGCCCTGCAGCCCTCATTAGCCGGATTTATTGGGGGGATTGGGGGGGCTTCCTCTCAAGAACCTACAGTTTTATAGAGGTGGAAACATGGAGGGAGTTATAGATATCTGTTATGGCCAGGTTATATATATATATATATATATATATATATATATATACACTGAATAATGTACCCCCTATTGTAAAATATAAGGATATTATAAGTCACAGAGGAGTTCCTTATAATATATAGTGAATAAAGTACCCCCTATTGTAACATATAGGGATATTATAAGCCCCCGAGGGGTTCCTTATAATATATAGTGAATAAAGTGCCCCCTATTGTAACATATAGGGATATTATAAGTCCCCGAGGAGTTCCTTATAATATATAGTGAATAAAGTACCCCCTATTGTAACATATAGGGATATTATAAGCCCCCGAGGGGTTCCTTATAATATATAGTGAATAAAGTGCCCCCTATTGTAACATATAGGGATATTATAAGCCCCCGAGGAGTTCCTTATATATAGTGAATAAAGTGCCCCCTATTGTAACATATAGGGATATTATAAGTCCCCGAGGAGTTCCTTTATAATATATTGTGAATAAAGTGCCCCCTATTGTAACATATAGGGATATTATAAGCCCCCGAGGAGTTCCTTATAATATATTGTGAATAAAGTGCCCCCTATTGTAACATATAGGGATATTATAAGCCCCCGAGGAGTTCCTTATAATATATTGTGAATAAAGTACCCCCTATTGTAACATATAGGGATATTATAAGCCCCCGAGGGGTTCCTTATAATATATAGTGACTAAAGTATTGGGATCTATTTACTGAATGATATGAGCGGCTCCTACATGAACTTTCCAGCAGGGGAATGACTGGTTATTATAGAGTCACATCAGCTGTTTGTATTGGGATCTATTTACTGACTGATATGAGCGGCTCCTACATGAACTTTCCAGCAGGGGAATGACTGGTTATTATAGAGTCACATCAGCTGTTTGTATTGGGATCTATTTACTGAATGATATGAGCGACTCCTACATGAACTTTCCAGCAGGGGAATGACTGGTTATTATAGAGTCACATCAGCTGTTTGTATTGGGATCTATTTACTGACTGATATGAGCGGCTCCTACATGAACTTTCCAGCAGGGGAATGACTGGTTATTATAGAGTCACATCGGCTGTTTGTATTGGGATCTATTTACTGACTGATATGAGCGGCTCCTACATGAACTTTCCAGCAGGGGAATGACTGGTTATTATAGAGTCACATCGGCTGTTTGTATTGGGATCTATTTACTGAATGATATGAGCGGCTCTTACATGAACTTTCCAGCAGGGGAATGACTGGTTATTATAGAGTCACATCAGCTGTTTGTATTGCGCACACAAGGGGCGGGGCCAGAATGTTGGTACTGGGCGCTTGAGTTCATGGGGGGCCCCATAGAAATAACTTGAGCCCCAATGTTCCGGCGCTGGGCGCTAATACAGCCGTTACACAGACTGGCGGCGGAGACGTTATTACTCGTTGCGCTGTTGGATGAACCAATCGACCGTTACGTTGTCACCTTCCAAGGACACTTGTGGGGTTTTTTTCTCTCCAATTTATTTCGCTGGAAGCCGCCCAAGCCTATAATTCTTTCCCTCGTCGCATCTTTTGGAGCCAAGGAGAATTTTTAAAAATTCCGTTGTACCAAATAATTGAGAATTTAAAACAAGAATCTCAGATTTAATGCAATCGAGTATCGATTCCCGCCGCCCCTTGTTTATTTGGCTTCTTCTCCTGCGCGGATCCTGTGTCAGGTCCAATATGTCTGCAGATGTTCCCACAATGCTTTGCTGTTGCAGCGGAAATGCAGTCTGGCGGTTTAATGCGCAAAGTACGGAAGCACCGAATCCACTAGTTTAGGATCTGGTCGAACCCATAATCCTTCAGATTTAGTATTCTTTCCTTCACAAAGGATTCTGGGTTCGACCAGATCCTAAACTAGGGCCAAAGAGAACCCGTAAACTAAAAGTCACATGATCTTAACGTCTCGGATTGGGTTTGGCCACAGGCCAAGATTTACCGGAATCCTTCGGGAAAAAAGCTGAATCCCGAACCAAATCCCGAGCCGGATCCTGGATTCAGTGCGTCCCTAGCGCAAACATAATAGCGAATTTTTTTTCATATTCGCAAATTGCTGATATTTCATGCGTACGCTCGGCGTCCAAATGACGCATTCACTTTGGTGGAAAATAGGTTCGGTAATCTGAAATTTCAAAATTATATCCAATTATATACAAAGTGGCGCTGTATTTGCGCATAGCGATGAGCCAATTTTTTTGGCAGGCGTGGATTTGCAGCGAATTTCCATATTTCACCATTAGTTTCGCAAAACTTCAGTGAAAATTAGTCGCAGAAAAGTTCGCCACGCGTCAAAAAAAGTCATGGCTTCGTAAAAAGAATGGGCGCAGTCACTGGAAAAATGGGAGTGGTCACGAAAAAATGGGCGCAGATGTGTCAGAATTGGCTATGGACGCATCAAAATTGGGCGTGGCTGCGTCAAAATGGCCATGGTTGCGGCAAAAAAGATGCGGGCGACCAAAAAAGACAAATGCGTTTCGCGTTTTTTTTGACCGAATTGTCTTGTCGTTTTGTGAATCTTATGGCGAAGCAAAATGGGACAGATTCCCTCATCACTATTCGCGCACAATAAACACGCAAAGAGGCCCTGCCCACTGAAACCGCAATCTCATTCGCCATATTTTTGCACGCAATTTTTATTTCACTGTGATTCACAAAAATAAGGAAAACAATGGGCACAGCGGTGCAAAATATAAGCCTTTAGGGCAAAACGACCAATTGTGAAAAAAATATGCACTGCGTGAACTTTATCAATGCCCCCCGGTGGGGGAATGTGGCAACTGCAGTTGGGGGGCTGCAGTTCAGTTCAGTGAGCCAATGAGAGAATTTGGTGAAATTCGTGGGAATAATTCAGGCTGATAGGAAGTCATTCCCAATGTGTAAATCTCCGAGATTGGTTCCCGCGTGCCCCCCCCGCCGTTCTGTTCAGCCCAAAGCTCACACGTCCCTTCTAATTTGATCGGCTGCCAGGCACGAGGGTCCCGGAGTGAGTTGGAAGTTGCCAGAAGAGTGAATCTCCAGCCAAGTCGGGTCTCCAGTTGGCAGTCGTTCCCCTTCCCAGAGGTTTCAGCTGCCGCCCCAACATTGTCCCGTGCCCCCGGCGCCATGGCGCATCCCTGCGTTCTTATTCTCCGTATAATGCTGCTCTGTATGTACTAATGTTAGAACATGGCCCCCGGGAGCAACACCGACCTCCTCGTCTTTCCTTGTCTGATCGTTGGAATATTGGCCTTTAGGGTCTTCTTGGATAGATTAAATATAATTATGAATATTTTCGTCCTTCCATGTTAAGCTGTCGTCTGGGTCTTGTAGTCCAACCGATTACTTAAGTCTACAGACTCAAGATGGCTGCTGGGGTGGGTACATGGGCAATATGATGGCTGCTGGTGTGGGTACATGGGGCAATATCATGGCTGCTGGTGTGGGTACATGGGGCAATATGATGGCTGCTGGCGTGGGTACATGGGGCAATATGATGGCTGCTGGCATGGGTACATGGGGCAATATGATGGCTGCTGGTGTGGGTACATGGGGCAATATGATGGCTGCTGGCATGGGTACATGGGGCAATATGATGGCTGCTGGTGTGGGTACATGGGGCAATATGATGGCTGCTGGCGTGGGTACATGGGGCAATATGATGGCTGCTGGGGTGGGTACATGGGGCAATATCATGGCTGCTGGGGTGGGTACATGGGGCAATATCATGGCTGCTGGGGTGGGAACATGGGGCAATATGATGGCTGCTGGGGTGGGTACATGGGGCAATATGATGGCTGCTGGCGTGGGTACATGGGGCAATATGATGGCTACTGGTGTGGGTACATGGGGCAATATGATGGCTGCTGGGGTGGGTACATGGGGCAATATGATGGCTGCTGGGGTGGGTACATGGGGCAATATGATGGCTGCTGGGGTGGGTACATGGGGCAATATGATGGCTGCTGGGGTGGGTACATGGGGCAATATGATGGCTGCTGGGGTGGGTACATGGGGCAATATGATGGCTGCTGGGGTGGGCACATGGGGCAATATCATGGCTGCTGGGGTGGGAACATGGGGCAATATGATGGCTGCTGGCGTGGGTACATGGGGCAATATCATGGCTGCTGGCGTGGGTACATGGGGCAATATCATGGCTGCTGGGGTGGGTACATGGGGCAATATCATGGCTGCTGGGGTGGGTACATGGGGCAATATCATGGCTGCTGGGGTGGGAACATGGGGCAATATGATGGCTGCTGGGGTGGGCACATGGGGCAATATGATGGCTGCTGGGGGTGGGCACATGGGGCAATATGATGGCTGCTGGGGTGGGCACATGGGGCAATATCATGGCTGCTGGGGTGGGCACATGGGGCAATATGATGGCTGCTGGGGTGGGAACATGGGGCAATATGATGGCTGCTGGGGTGGGCACATGGGGCAATATGATGGCTGCTGGGGTGGGCACATGGGGCAATATGATGGCTGCTGGGGTGGGAACATGGGGCAATATGATGGCTGCTGGCGTGGGTACATGGGGCAATATCATGGCTGCTGGCGTGGGTACATGGGGCAATATCATGGCTGCTGGCGTGGGTACATGGGGCAATATCATGGCTGCTGGTGTGGGGACATGGGGCAATATGATGGCTGCTGGGGTGGGAACATGGGGCAATATGATGGCTGCTGGGGTGGGCACATGGGGCAATATGATGGCTGCTGGGGTGGGCACATGGGCAATATCATGGCTGCTGGGGTGGGCACATGGGGCAATATGATGGCTGCTGGGTGGGAACATGGGGCAATATGATGGCTGCTGGGGTGGGCACATGGGGCAATATGATGGCTGCTGGGGTGGGCACATGGGGGCAATATGATGGCTGCTGGGGGTGGAACATGGGGCAATATGATGGCTGCTGGCGTGGGTACATGGGGCAATATCATGGCTGCTGGCGTGGGTACATGGGGTAATATGATGGCTGCTGGCGTGGGTACATGGGGTAATATGATGGCTGCTGGTGTGGGGACATGGGGCAATATGATGGCTGCTGGCCTGGGTACATGGGGTAATACGATGGCTGCTGGTGTGGGGACATGGGGCAATATGATGGCTGCTGGCGTGGGTACATGGGGTAATATGATGGCTGCTGGCGTGGGGACATGGGGCAATATGATGGCTGCTGGTGTGGGTACATGGGGTAATATCATGGCTGCTGGGGTGGGAACATGGGGCAATATGATGGCTGCTGGTGTGGGTACATGGGGCAATATCATGGCTGCTGGGGTGGGAACATGGGGCAATATGATGGCTGCTGGTGTGGGTACATGGGGCAATATCATGGCTGCTGGGGTGGGAACATGGGGCAATATGATGGCTGCTGGTGTGGGTACATGGGGTAATATGATGGGTTCTGATGCCCCCCATTCGCTGCCTTTAGAATGTTCTAGACCAGTCCATTGCTGGGGTTTAATATCAGAACAGCACAGACTAAGGAAGAGATGGCAGATGTGTCTCTTTGCTGATGCAGAAAACTCCTGCCCATTAATACCCCCCCGCAGAGAGAACATCAGGTTCTTATCTGACCATCAAAGCAGCAGGCGGGGGGTTAAGAGCAGGTGACGGGCAGGTCCAGGGGTAGTTGTAGGAGAAATCTCAGAGGGAATAGGGTAAATCAATAGTTGCAGGAACAGCGAGGAACATGAAGGTACAGAGGTTGCTCTTGATGTGAAAGAAAGGCCTAAGGGCAAAACTGAGAATAACCTCACTTATTAATTCTCCCATACGCCGCACAGCCGCATTGAGCAGCAGCCGGGAACCGACATGAACAGCAATGGACACTCACTGGGGGGGGGGGGGGGGCTGCAGCCTTAAAGGGAACCCACCCCAATTCACTTTGATTTCACTTTCTTCAGGAAACCATCATGGCTACAAAAATGCACCCGGGTTTGGTCTTCAAGGGCTGCCGGGGGCTTCTCTTTTGATCACCCTGATGTATATACTGCATATGGCTAGTAGCTGTTATATGATGTGTTCTTTTATCTACCTTTGTACCTAATGCTGCCCCCCCCCAAAACAAAAATCACACTTTTGACTTTTGGACCAGCACAAAATCCAATAGGATAGATGCAGTTCAGCATTGAGAGATCTATGTTTCTGAGGTGTGTGTGGTGGGGGGGAAACCTGAACACACAGGTCAGAAGTGCCCTGGCTGGAACCAAACTGAGGACCTCAGCGCTGCAAGGAAGCTTAAGCTCGTCTTGAAAGTAACCTTTGGTCAAGGCCCAACCTTGGAGAACTAAACTTTGGTCAAGGTCCCTCTTTAAATCCAACCTTTGGTCAAGGCCCCCCTTGGAGAACTAACCTTTGGTCAAGGTCCCTCTTTAAAATCCAACCTTTGTTCAAGGCCCCTCTTTAATATCCAAACTTTGGTCAAGGTCCCTCTTAATATCCAACCTTTGGTCAAGGCCCCCCTTGGAGAACTAACCTTTGGTCAAGGTCCCTCTTTAAAATCCAACCTTTGTTCAAGGCCCCTCTTTAATATCCAAACTTTGGTCAAGGTCCCTCTTAATATCCAACCTTTGGTCAAGGCCCCCCTTGGAGAACTAACCTTTGGTCAAGGTCCCTCTTTAAAATCCAACCTTTGTTCAAGGCCCCTCTTTAATATCCAAACTTTGGTCAAGGTCCCTCTTTAATATCCAACCTTTGGTCAAGGCCCAACCTTGGAAAACTAACCTTTGGTCAAGGTCCCTCTTTAAAATCCAACCTTTGGTCAAGGCCCCCCTTGGAGAACTAACCTTTGGTCAAGGTCCCTCTTTAATATCCAACCTTTGGTCAAGGTCCCTCTTTAGTATCCAACCTTTGGTCAAGGCCCAACCTTGGAGAACTAATCTTTAGTCAAGGTCCCTTTTTAAAATCCAACCTTTGGTCAAGGTCCACCTTGAAGGTCCAATCTTTAAGCAAATCCCACCTTGAAGGTTCAACCTTTTGTCAAGTCCCCTCTTGAAGGTCTAACCTTTGGTCAAGGCCCCCTTAAAAGTCTAAAATTTGGTCAAGGCCCACTTTAAAGGTCCAACCTCTAGTCAAGGTCCTTCTTGAAGGTCCGCACTTTGGTCAAGGCCTCCCTTGAAGTTCCAGCCTTTTGTTAATTATTTCCTAAGCTCATGAAATACTAATATACAGAAATATCAGCAATTCAACCATGGTTCTAAGAATATTTGGGACAACAAATACATATTCACCCCCAAGCTCACCCTAACTGGGCATTCGCATGTATCTGGGAGTGCAAATGGACACTTTATTCTAGATGAGCCCCCCTGTTACTTCCCCAAGATGCCCCCAACGGAAAACTTTATCTACAAAGACAAAAAACAAAAGTGCACAGATTTAGGGTAATGGAGTTTACTATTGAAGCCTATTCAACAGGGTAATGGATACCATAGTTGTACCTGGGGGGGGGGGGGGGGGTTAGTGACTATTTCCCACCACGGAGAAGGCTGTGTATGAGCTGGGCTTGTGGAAGCTGCAGAATAGAGTGAAACACTCTCTAGATTAGGAGTCCCCAACCTTTCTTACTTGTAAGCCACACTCAACATCATAAACGCTCATGGGGGTGCCAATAAGGGCTCTGGTTGGCCATTTGTCAGCCTCTGTGTAGACTATCAGCTTACACAGAGGCTTTGTTTGGTAGTAGATCTTATTTAATCTTCTAAATCTTGCCACCAAGCCAGCAAATCAAAAATGTCTGCTTTGGGAACATTGGGAGCAACATCCAAGAGCAATTGGTTGGGGATCACTGCTCTAGATCTTGTGTGGGTATAAACCCTTAGACAGATGGGATGTAGCATTTTGCATTGGTTTTAGATAAGAATCACTTGCCCTTTAGATGCAATATTTTGTCAGTGGACAGAATTGCTGCAGGTAGCTCTGCATGGCATAAGCGTAAGGCCTCCTCCAGGTCTCCTAGGGTTTGCTGTAGATTGGGTGCAAAGGGCAAGTAAATATCCCAGTTGATATTACTTCCAACCTCAGTCCGAGCCAATGAATGTGATTTCCAGGTGTCCCCGGAACCTTCCATTGAAATAAGGGATCGACATTAGGCCTTGTAGCCATCTAGGAACCTTCTGGTCACTTCCTGGCTCTTTAGCTGCCTGTTCCATCAGAAATAACGTACGTGTGCGCTCTTCTGCTGCCGCCGAATATCAGGGGGAGGAATCTCGAAACTGACATTTCTGAACTAGAGAAAAAGGTGGCAGATCTCACCTGTAATTGCACGGCAAGAGTTTAGCTGTGAGTTTAAATACTTGTCAGCTTGAACTGAGCTCAGCCGGCAGTTGGGAAGTCACTGCTGGAAAGGAACAAAAATGCCTCCTTTTTGCTTGTTATAATAACCCGCGGCTTGGTTTCTCGCCATCGACTAAACCCAATCAGAGGATACTTGAAATGAGGTTCCCCGATAACTGATTCCAGAGTTAGAGATGAATATTCCCTAGTGGCCCAAGGCTAGCTGGTAGCTACTGTGTTTTCTAAATTGGAAAAAGAACAAAAGAAAAAATTAGATTTTGCAAGCCCAAAGGAACATAATCTTTCTATGGGGAAATTTATATGAAGTGCGTCTGTCCAATCTGTGGTCTCGTGGACTCCAAATAGCCCCAAGAGGCAACACTGATATAAAGCCTTATGGCTTCCTAATGTTCCCCTCTTGTCCTACCATCTCTATGTTGCCCTGCTTTCTCCATCTTTGTATATTGTCTCTATTTATCCCTTCTTTTGCCATCTTTACTTGCTGCCTTCATTCTGTCCTATTCTCTCCATCTTTCCCTGCTTTCTTCTTATTGTCTCCATCCTGATAAACCTTCTCAGTCATGTACCACTGTTTTCTTTCTTGTTCTATTCTTCCAATTTTGCCCATACTGTCTCCATCTTGCCCTACTGTCTCCATCTTGCCCTACTGTCTCCATCTTGCCCTACTGTCTCCATCTTGTCCGACTGTCTCCATCTTGCCCTACTGTCTCTGTCTTGCCCTACTGTCTCCATCTTGTCCTACTGTCTCCATCTTGTCCTACTCTATTCATCTTGTCCTACTGTCTTCATCTTGCCCTACTGTCTCTGTCTTGCCCTACTGTCTCTGTCTTGCCCTAGTGTCTCCATCTTGCCCTAGTGTCTCCATCTTGCCCTACTGTCTCCATCTTGCCCTACTGTCTCCATCTTGTCATACTCTCTTCATCTTGTCCTACTGTCTCCATCTTGCCCTACTGTCTCCATCTTGTCCTACTGTCTTCATCTTGCTCTACTGTCTCCATCTTGCCCTACGGTCTCCATCTTGCCCTACTGTCTCCATCTTGCCCTACTGTCTCCATCTTGCCCTACTGTCTCCATCTTGCCCTACTGTCTCCATCTTTCCCTACTGTCTCCATCTTTCCCTATGGTCTCCATCTTTCCCTATGGTCTCCATCTTGCCCTACTGTCTCCATCTTGTCATATTCTCTTCATCTTGTCCTACTGTCTCCATCTTGCCTACATTCTCCAACTCACCCTACTGTCCCCATCTTGTCCTACTGTCTCCATCTTGACCTACTGTCCCCATCTTGACCTACTGTCCCCATCTTGCCCTTCGCTTCTAAAATGTACAGCTCTGTAGGACTCAGGGCAACCACTCTTGTCTACAACCCCCTAAAGGCAACTTTTACAAGTAACATCAAAGAGCAGGGGGTCTCCTGTTACAGGAACGGACAATCTGGGCACTTTGAATTCAATGTCTTGACTTGATGTGACATGCATAACCACAACTCACTGTCAGCATCCTAATTGTATATGACCTGTCTAATTAAATTAATTGCCTTGTTAATCGACCATTACACAACTCCGTCATTAACCATTTCAGCAGTCGCTTTCCTAATAGAGTTTTGTCGGAGGTCATTTATTGACTTATTAACTAGGAATAACTTGGAACTTTTACTGTTAAAATGGAATTATAAATAATTCAGCTTTGCACAGGATTCCAAGCCAAATGGAGTATGAGTTCTCGTCTCTTAAATCATCTAGAACTCAGTGATTCAGACTTATTAAACGTGGGTTCATTGCATTAGAAAGCAGCAGTTACCACTAGGAAGGACACTGTTTCCTAATCAGGTTCTTGGTGTCTCAGTGAAATACGGAAAACTGTGAGCGGTGGTTTTATTGGCTGTAGAGAGTGATTCTTAAATCTTTCATTAGAGGTGGATGAGTAAACTGAAGAGCCATTTTTATGTACGTGTGGTGCTGATCCAGACCTATGAGCAAGTAAGATGCCGTGTGCTCTATGCTGAGATCTAGAACATTGCTAGGAGAAATCTAGAGGCTGATCTCCAATGTGGAAAGCACAACGACATAGATTAACGACATAGTTCTAAGCTGCTATCTAGAATAAAGGCAACACTTAACCAGCAGTGGCTAAGCTTGAATGTGGTCTAGAATGCAATTAGGAACACAGAAAAGGACTTCACTTGAGCAGATGTGTTCTAGATGCTCCTTCAACTACTTCATTATTAACTATTATTGGAATAGTTTGGATTCCTAACCTACTTTAGTTCAGAATTAAGAAACTATTTTATAGTTGATAGGGACAAGGTTTTTTCATTCGTGACTAGAACCCTCAAAACGAGTCACAGACTGAAGACCATGGGGTATGTTTACTAAGAATGGAGATAAATATCACCGGTGATGTTGCCTGTAGCAACCAATTGGGTCTTTGCTTTGATTTCTAACTTGTAGGTGACTGTTGAAATCTTATCGCTGATTGGTTGCTATGGGCAACATCACCGGAGATAATTTTCTCCAATCTTGGTAAACACGCCCCATATGTGCAAAAGCATTCAACTCATTATACCAGGCTTGAAAGGTTAATTGCAGATCAAGGAATAGTTGACCTGATCCTACCTGCGCTCTTCTGACCTGGACCCAACATGACCATCTGTACCACCATAACTTCTATACCCAACTGGTCCATCGCTGAGTGAGTATGGAGGCATGGATCTGGTTGAATCCAGTTGGAAAAGGCGGAATCTTGGCCAAATCCGGAACCGAATCCTGTTGGAAAAGGTGGAATCTTGGCCGAATCCGGAACCGAATCCTGTTGGAAAAGGCGGAATCTTGGCCGAATCCGGAACCGAATCCTGTTGGAAAAGGCTGAATCTTGGCCAAATCCGGAACCGAATCCTGTTGGAAAAGGCGGAATCTTGACCGAATCCGGAACCGACTCCTGTTGGAAAAGTCAGAATCTTGGCCGAATCCGGAACCGAATCCTGTTGGAAAAGTCAGAATCTTGGCCGAATACGGAACCGAATCCTGTTGGAAAAGGCTGAATCTTGGCCAAATCCGGAACCGAATCCTGTTGGAAAAGTCAGAATCTTGGCCGAATCCGGAACCGAATCCTGTTGGAAAAGTCAGAATCTTGGCCGAATACGGAACCGAATCCTGTTGGAAAAGGCTGAATCTTGGCCAAATCCGGAACCGAATCCTAAATTCAGTTAATCAATATTTTCAGCCCTTGTGTTTGTAAAGTATGACTTTATATTTGGAATATCTGGGTTTTAATTACACTTATCTGTAGGGTTGTTGAGACAATTGAGGGTCCAACAAGATCTTTAAAAACTGTCCCAAAAAGTATTTTTTTTACCTAAACGGCTTCAATCAGGTTGAATTCCCAGTAGCGGCTTCAGACTATTGTGCTGCAGAACTCTATACTGGATCCAACAGCTCCTCTGTATAATATCCCTGATTTATATGGACCCGGCGAAGAAGAATGGGTATAAAATTGACAGGGTTGGGGGGTTAACGATTCCGGAACATCCTTTAGTGTGCGTTTAAATACACCTCCAGCCCCATAAATCTCTCCATAAAAGATTGCATTTTAAATCACCCTGAAGTTTTACAAGCAATATCCACGGAGTACGCTGACCTTTTTAAATATTCATTCAGACAATGCCGAACGGAGAGAGAGAGAGAAATTTCTGGACCAAATGAAGGATTTCCACCCACTTCTCTGGGCTCGAGTGCTCACTAACGGGAGGGGGAGGGGCCGCTTAATAGGCAATTTTGTTAAAAAGGATAATAAAGTGAAAATATATGTCTCCATCTTGTCCTACTGGCTCCATCTTGTCCTACTGTCCCCATCTTGTCCTACTGTCTCCATCTTGTCCTACTGTCTCCATCCTGTCCTACTGTCTCCATCTTGCCCTACTGTCTCCATCTTGCCCTACTGTCTCCATCTTGTCCTACTGTCTCCATCTTGCCCTACTGTCTCCATCTTGTCCTACTGTCCCCATCTTGTCCTACTGTCTCCATCTTGTCCTACTGTCTCCATCTTGTCCTACTGTCTCTATCTTCCCTACTGTCTCCATCTTGTCCTACTGTCTCCATCTTTCCCTACTGTCTCCATCTTGTCCTACTGTCTCCATCTTGTCCTACTGTCTCCATCTTGCCCTACTGTCTCCATCTTGTCCTACTGTCTCCATCTTGCCCTACAGTCTTCATCTTGCCCTACTGTCTCCATCTTGTCCTACTGTCCCCATCTTGCCCTACTGTCCCCATCTTGTCCTACTGTCTCCATCTTGCCCTACTGTCCCCATCTTGCCCTACTGTCCCCATCTTGTCCTACTGTCTCCATCTTGCCCTACTGTCTCCATCTTGTCCTACTGTCTCCATCTTTCCCTACAGTCTTCATCTTGCCCTACTGTCTCCATCTTGCCCTACTGTCCCCATCTTGCCCTACTGTCCCCATCTTGTCCTACTGTCTCCATCTTGCCCTACTGTCCCCATCTTGCCCTACTGTCCCCATCTTGCCCTACTGTCCCCATCTTGTCCTACTGTCTCCATCTTGCCCTACAGGCTCCATCTTGCCCTACTGTCCCCATCTTGCCCTACTGTCCCCATCTTGCCCTACTAGCTCCATCTTGCTCTAAAGTTTGTTATTTTGGTTGCACTGTTCCTACCTAATATCTTGCCCCACTGTGCAGATTCCTAGGTAACTGACCTCCATTTTGAAGAGGGCAGCTTAACAATGGTTCTTTTGGGCCAAATATATCCTTATAGCTATTACATATTAACCCTTTGTGTAACAATGAGTATTTTTAGTATTGAGGGGAGGCAATTAGGGGTCGGACCTTCCCTAAACCTGTTGATTGGAGGTTCTCGAGAGGAATGAATTGTTTATGGATGGACCAGCATCTGTAAATTTAATATCCAGAAATGGCCTGGTTGTTCCGTGCCCGGTGGGAAGCTGAGGCGTGAGATGATCTTGGCTAATTCGCGGCGGCCGCCCAACCCTCGCTCTCCATTTGCATATAAAAAGCCTGAAATGCGCGGCGCCGGCGCCCCGACCTGTCCTGCAGGAGCCTGAGAACCAGCGCTGATTAATTGGGTTTTATACGGAGACAAAGGGAGGATTTCGCTTGCAGTAATTACCCAAAGGCGCCGGCTTATCTGCTCGCCAAGGTGGCTGAATACAGCGGCCCCCGGATTTAGCACAAGTCACTCCTCTGACTGCGCCTGGGGGGGGCGCGGGGGTCACAGAAATATCACAGGGCTGCAGTTTTGTGCAGTAATTTAATCTCAAATTCCTCTACTCCCAAACAATTAGATTTAGAATTGACTGCCTGACAGTGTCTGTCCCTCGGATTCATTCCCCCCCGGCTGTATAATATATAGGCACAGATATACCCCCCATCTTTCCCCCAGCCCCCCCCCCCACTGTCACAGTGTAACCCCCATATCATATATGCACATAATGTAACTGTATAATATATAGGCACAGATATACCCCCCCATCTTTCCCCCAGCCCCCCCCCCCCCCACTGTCACAGTGTAACCCCCATATCATATATGCACATAATGTAACTGTATAATATATAGGCACAGATATACCCCCATCTTTCCCCCAGCCCCCCCCCCCCCCCCACTGTCACAGTGTAACCCCCATATCATATATGCACATAATGTAGCTGTATAATATATAGGCACAGATATACCCCCCCATCTTTCCCCCAGCCCCCCCCCCCCCCACTGTCACAGTGTAACCCCCATATCATATATGCACATAATGTAACTGTATAATATATAGGCACAGATATACCCCCATCTTTCCCCAGCCCCCCCCCCCCCCACTGTCACAGTGTAACCCCCATATCATATATACACATAATGTAACTGTATAATATATAGGCACAGATATACCCCCCATCTTTCCCCCAGCCCCCCCCCCCCACTGTCACAGTGTAACCCCCATATCATATATGCACATAATGTAACTGTATAATATATAGGCACAGATATACCCCCCATCTTTCCCCCCCCCCCCACTGTCACAGTGTAACCCCCATATCATATATGCACATAATGTAACTGTATAATATATAGGCACAGATATACCCCCCATCTTTCCCCCCCCCACTGTCACAGTGTAACCCCCATATCATATATGCACATAATGTAACTGTATAATATATAGGCACAGATATACCCCCCATCTTTCCCCCCCCCCCCACTGTCACAGTGTAACCCCCATATCATATATGCACATAATGTAACTGTATAATATATAGGCACAGATATACCCCCCATCTTTCCCCCAGCCCCCCCCCCCCACTGTCACAGTGTAACCCCCATATCATATATGCACATAATGTAACTGTATAATATATAGGCACAGATATACCCCCCATCTTTCCCCCAGCCCCCCCCCCCACTGTCACAGTGTAACCCCCATATCATATATGCACATAATGTAACTGTATAATATATAGGCACAGATATACCCCCCATCTTTCCCCCAGCCCCCCCCCCCCCCACTGTCACAGTGTAACCCCCATATCATATATGCACATAATGTAACTGTATAATATATAGGCACAGATATACCCCCCATCTTTCCCCCCCCCCCCACTGTCACAGTGTAACCCCCATATCATATATGCACATAATGTAACTGTATAATATATAGGCACAGATATACCCCCCATCTTTCCCCCCCCCCCCACTGTCACAGTGTAACCCCCATATCATATATGCACATAATGTAACTGTATAATATATAGGCACAGATATACCCCCCATCTTTCCCCCAGCCCCCCCCCCCCACTGTCACAGTGTAACCCCCATATCATATATGCACATAATGTAACTGTATAATATATAGGCACAGATATACCCCCCATCTTTCCCCCAGCCCCCCCCCCCACTGTCACAGTGTAACCCCCATATCATATATGCACATAATGTAACTGTATAATATATAGGCACAGATATACCCCCCATCTTTCCCCCAGCCCCCCCCCCCCCCCCCCCCACTGTCACAGTGTAACCCCCATATCATATATGCACATAATGTAACTGTATAATATATAGGCACAGATATACCCCCCATCTTTCCCCCAGCCCCCCCCCCCCCACTGTCACAGTGTAACCCCCATATCATATATGCACATAATGTAACTGTATAATATATAGGCACAGATATACCCCCCATCTTTCCCCCAGCCCCCCCCCACTGTCACAGTGTAACCCCCATATCATATATGCACATAATGTAACTGTATAATATATAGGCACAGATATACCCCCCATCTTTCCCCCCCCCCCCCACTGTCACAGTGTAACCCCCATATCATATATGCACATAATGTAACTGTATAATATATAGGCACAGATATACCCCCCATCTTTCCCCCAGCCCCCCCCCACTGTCACAGTGTAACCCCCATATCATATATGCACATAATGTAATTGTATAATATATAGGCACAGATATACCCCCCATCTTTCCCCCAGCCCCCCCCCCCACTGTCACAGTGTAACCCCCATATCATATATGCACATAATGTAACTGAACCAGCCCCCCTACCCTTGTGTCCCCTACTGCCCCTCTTAACTGTTACAAATTTGTCTCCCTCATTAACCTCCACTGTCCCTTCTCCCCCCCCCACTACACCGGCCCCTGCCAGTGGTTGCTCAGTGAGCCTCCTGTTCTCCCCCATGTTTGCAGCTGCCCTCAGTGCTGCCAGTTCCCCCCTTAGATTCTGCACCTCAGATTCCAAGAGGAAAACCCACCTGCATCTCTCACAAGTGAATGCTGCATGGAACTGCTGCTCCAGGACCACATACATGCGACAAGATGCACACTGAGTAACACCAGCAATCATACTGCAACTCATATTGCAACTGGGTACTTACAGTCTCCCGAGTGCAATCCCTTGTATAGTGCCTTTTAAGTTTCAAACGCCTTTTTTGTTTTAAACGCCTACTATACACTTAAATTTACATGCAACACTTTAGATTACATGCAAAACTCGCTAGCAGCTCCCAAACTCACTGTGCAGTCAGAAACTTATTGAAACTTATTGAGGTTCAAAACTGTATAATATATAGGCACAGATATACCCCCCATCTTCCCCCCAGCCCCCCCCCCCCCCACTGTCACAGTGTAACCCCCATATCATATATGCACATAATGTAACTGTATAATATATAGGCACAGATATACCCCCCATCTCCCCCCCCCCCACTGTCACAGTGTAACCCCCATATCATATATGCACATAATGTAACTGTATAATATATAGGCACAGATATACCCCCCCATCTTTCCCCCAGCCCCCCCCCCCACTGTCACAGTGTAACCCCCATATCATATATGCACATAATGTAACTGTATAATATATAGGCACAGATATACCCCCCATCTTTCCCCCAGCCCCCCCCCCCACTGTCACAGTGTAACCCCCATATCATATATGCACATAATGTAATTGTATAATATATAGGGATATTGCTGGGGGGCCCTGTAGGGGGGCCGGGGAGGGCAGGTGATGGGCAGGGTTGGATGCAGAGGGCAGGAGGCCTGTCTGGGAATGGCAGACTCTATTGTGTGGGAGCTGGGAGGACTGACAGCTACATCGAGTGCTTTTGTGGATTTGGCACGTCTCACAATGTTCAGACAAAACCATCCAGACGTTTCTGTGGAACAAAAAGAAATCAAGTTCCAGTGAGGATGTTGGCGGCATAAAACTCCCAGTGAATTATAACTTGCCCTTTTAACGCCTCCTGAGATTCTTCTCATTTGATCCCCAGAATTAGCCGGAGTTCCCCTCCCTAATTATTATCTTGCCGGGGGTTCGGGCCCCTCCCGTGCCATAGTGGGGGGGCCCCCTGGGCCGGCCGGGAAGGAGCTCGGTGTTTGGGGGCCGTTCAGCTCGGCCCATTTTATTGGAGACTTTACAGCTAATTGAACATTTTCTCGCCGCGCTGAAACCGCAGGAAGGGAAGTTGAATGGGATGTGATCTGGGAGGCTGATTCGCTCCCCGCTGGCAGCCAAGCGCTCAATCTGATTGGTCGGTCTGTCTAAAATACTGAGATGATGGGGAGGGTGCCCCCGAGGGTTCTATACCAGCGCTTGCTCTTGTGTATTAAAGGAGAAGGTAAAAAGGTCTAGGCTTGGATCATTCCCTCTCCGATACGTATAGTTCAACTGCTCAAGGTGAGGCCTTACCTGGGAGCTATAAAGAGGCAAAATGATGTTTTCATCACTTGAGTCAATGCCCTTTATATACATGACAGCACTTTATTTGCTTTAGTAGCCACAGAATGACACTGCCTGGAGTTGTTCAGCTTCTTATCCACAAATACCCCCCAATCCTACTCAATTAAGGATCCCCCCCTGACACTGTATAAGGGAACAGCTTATTGTGTGCCCAGAACATTCCTTCTCTGTATATTTGTATTTATACATATGGGTAGGAGGTGCCATAGTGTTTCCCTTAGACAGTACAGTATGGGGGTACAGCTTATTGTGTGCCCAGAACATTCCTTCTCTGTATATTTGTATTTATACATATGGGTAGGAGGTGCCATAGTGTTTCCCTTAGACAGTACAGTATGGGGGTACAGCTTATTGTGTGCCCAGAACATTCCTTCTCTGTATATTTGTATTTATACATATGGGTAGGGGTGCCATAGTGTTTCCCTTAGACAGTACAGTATGGGGGTACAGCTTATTGTGTGCCCAGAACATTCCTTCTCTGTATATTTGTATTTATACATATGGGTAGGGGGTGCCATAGTGTTTCCCTTAGACAGTACAGTATGGGGGTACAGCTTATTGTGTGCCCAGAACATTCCTTCTCTGTATATTTGTATTTATGCATATGGGTAGGGGGTGCCATAGTGTTTCCCTTAGACAGTACAGTATGGGGGTACAGCTTATTGTGTGCCCAGAACATTCCTTCTCTGTATATTTGTATTTATACATATGGGTAGGGGGTGCCATAGTGTTTCCCTTAGACAGTACAGTATGGGGGTACAGCTTATTGTGTGCCCAGAACATTCCTTCTCTGTATATTTGTATTTATACATATGGGTAGGAGGTGCCATAGTGTTTCCCTTAGACAGTACAGTATGGGGGTACAGCTTATTGTGTGCCCAGAACATTCCTTCTCTGTATATTTGTATTTATACATATGGGTAGGGGGTGCCATAGTGTTTCCCTTAGACAGTACAGTATGGGGGTACAGCTTATTGTGTGCCCAGAGCATTCCTTCTCTGTGTATCTGTATATCAGTGAGTAACAAAGCTTTACAGACCCAGTTTGCACTATAAACAGCCGCCTCCGTTCCTCTTGAAATCCAGGGAAGAAGGGTCTCTTCACCGCACTGCAAAGCAATGAAAGAGCTCTCGAGGCAAGTACTTACCTCCTGTAGTGCAAAATGTTTCACAGAAAACTATGGTTATAGCACATATTGTTCCTATGTGAGAGCCGGTAACATTTATAAATATTTATTCCAGTTTCCTTCCCTTTGCCGAGTGTTAGAGGCTTCAATAGCTTTTAAGGGGCAAAATCACTAAGAACTTTTGTACTGGTGTTTGTCTTATAGCAACGGGTTATATTGTGTTCAGCAGTATAAAGAATACTATATTCTAACAAATAATTGTAAGCAGCAGTCCTGCCCTGCTTTATGGCTGAGATTCTAGCTATCTGTATAACAGAGCATTCTGTCACAGTGGCACAGATCCTATCCCCCCCATTGTAAGCAGCAGTCCTGCCCTGCTTTATGGCTGAGATTCTAGCTATCTGTATAACAGAGCATTCTGTCACAGTGGCACAGATCCTATCTGATCCCCCCATTGTAAGCAGCAGTCCTGCCCTGCTTTATGGCTGAGATTCTAGCTATCTGTATAACAGAGCATTCTGTCACAGTGGCACAGATCCTATCTGATCCCCCCATTGTAAGCAGCAGTCCTGCCCTGCTTTATGGCTGAGATTCTAGCTATCTGTATAACAGAGCATTCTGTCACAGTGGCACAGATCCTATCTGATCCCCCCCATTGTAAGCAGCAGTCCTGCCCTGCTTTATGGCTGAGATTCTAGCTATCTGTATAACAGAGCATTCTGTCACAGTGGCACAGATCCTATCTGATCCCCCCATTGTAAGCAGCAGCCCTGCCCTGCTTTATGGCTGAGATTCTAGCTATCTGTATAACAGAGCATTCTGTCACAGTGGCACAGATCCTATCCCCCCCATTGTAAGCAGCAGTCCTGCCCTGCTTTATGGCTGAGATTCTAGCTATCTGTATAACAGAGCATTCTGTCACAGTGGCACAGATCCTATCCCCCCCATTGTAAGCAGCAGTCCTGCCCTGCTTTATGGCTGAGATTCTAGCTATCTGTATAACAGAGCATTCTGTCACAGTGGCACAGATCCTATCCCCCCCATTGTAAGCAGCAGTCCTGCCCTGCTTTATGGCTGAGATTCTAGCTATCTGTATAACAGAGCATTCTGTCACAGTGGCACAGATCCTATCTGATCCCCCCCCATTGTAAGCAGCAGTCCTGCCCTGCTTTATGGCTGAGATTCTAGCTATCTGTATAACAGAGCATTCTGTCACAGTGGCACAGATCCTATCTGATCCCCCCATTGTAAGCAGCAGTCCTGCCCTGCTTTATGGCTGAGATTCTAGCTATCTGTATAACAGAGCATTCTGTCACAGTGGCACAGATCCTATCTGATCCCCCATTGTAAGCAGCAGTCCTGCCCTGCTTTATGGCTGAGATTCTAGCTATCTGTATAACAGAGCATTCTGTCACAGTGGCACAGATCCTATCTGATCCCCCCATTGTAAGCAGCAGTCCTGCCCTGCTTTATGGCTGAGATTCTAGCTATCTGTATAACAGAGTATTCTGTTGGGGGGCTGCTCATTGCGTAGTTGGGGGGTGCTCATTGCGTAGTTGGGGGGTGCTCATTGCGTAGTTGGGGGGTGCTCATTGCGTAGTTGGGGGGTGCTCATTGCGTAGTTGGGGGGTGCTCATTGCGTAGTTGGGGGGTGCTCATTGCGTAGTTGGGGGGCTGCTCATTGCGTAGTTGGGGGGCTGCTCATTGCGTAGTTGGGGGGCTGCTCATTGCGCAGCTGGTTGCCGGTTACGTAACAGCCCCAGTTCCAGTCGTTTCATGAATAGAGCGAATTCTCTAAATGTCATTAAAACTTTCCTGCACCTGATCCCGTATTTCCGTTATTGTTTCTCGGCGACAGACGCAGCCTTGGTCGGTTCGGCTAAAAGCTCAGGCGCAGCCGGTGGGAGGGGCTTTGTGTTGGCGCCGAGTGGCTGCCGCTATTGGGGGCTAATGAGAGCGCGACCTTGTCGCCAAACGCTCCCTACACAAAGCTGCAGGCAGTAAATGTTCCTAATTGTGGGTAATTTTATTATTATTATTATTGTTCCAACCTTGAAGCTTTTGCACAAAACTTTCAGTTCTGAAAAACTTCTCTCGCCGGCGCAGAAACCGGAACATTTCCATAGAAATTCTAGGATTTTGTGTGTTTTCCGCTCGCGTTTCCGCCGGAGCTTGGGGGTCTGATCACCCTACGGCGGTCTCACTAATTAGCCAAATCGTTAGCTTAGCGTGTGGTTCTGTGGGAAACCAAAACATTCGTTAGCAGCGACGCTTTCATTTGTTTATTGTTCTCTCCCATTGTGTGCGGGAAACAATAAATAATCAGCGCAAATGAGCAAAAACATCTTTATAAGCTAAAGTGGCGCCCGATTGGGTCCTTTTATGTCAGTCTGGAACTACAGTTCCCAGCATGCCCGGCCGGCACTGGGGGAGGCAGAAAACTCTTTATAGCTGAAGAAATTGTATTTTTGTTGCCCTTGATTGATGCTAAGGGTAATTAATTGGCTCCAGGGTCAGACTGGGTCGATGGGGAACAGGGAAAAACCCGTTGGGGCCGAGACCCGATCCCCGGGCCTGCAGATCCCCCTCTACCAAAGCACCTAAGGTTAGATTAAAGTATACTTGGGGGAGGGGGTTGAGCAGGAGGCGGGGCCTACAGAGGGGGTGTCAGGGCCACGGTAGGGGTCCTTTGCTGGGGGGGCTCCCTGCACCTCCCAGTCCGACCCTAAAGGGTTGCACCCAGTGAATTGCACGCACCCAACATATTAACGGCCGTGATAATGCCATCATTTCGTTTCTGTCAAATTTGAATTCAGTTTTGTGCAATTTGACAAAACACAAACTTGAAATCTGACGCATTTGATGCCATGGTGGTAAATGCGCTGCTGCACTCATCCACAGTAATGATAGGGTTGTTGGGGGAAAATGATGCATTGTGGGTAAAAAAATCTGTTTAAAAAGGAATGTTTAATGAAGGGGAATGGGCTTATAGGGATTGATTGTGAGCTCTTGGGCCCAGGCTCACTCTTCAAACAGCACTAATGCAGAAATGGGGGTACAGCTAATCATTAATCAGGGTGCAGTAATAGGTGTACGGTTAATCATTAATAGGGGAGCAGTAATGGGGGTACAGTTAATCATTAATAGGGGAGCAGTAATGGGGGCACAGTTAATCATTAATCGGGGTGCAGTAATAGGGGTACAGTTAATCATTTATAGGGGAGCAGCTAATCATTAATAGGGGAGCAGAAATAGGGGTACAGTTAATCATTAATAGGGGTGCAGCTAATCATTAATAGGGGAGCAGAAATAGGGGTACAGTTAATCATTAATAGGGGTGCAGCTAATCATTAATAGGGGAGCAGAAATAGGGGTACAGTTAATCATTAATAGGGGTGCAGCTAATCATTAATAGGGGAGCAGAAATAGGGGTACAGTTAATCATTAATAGGGGTGCAGCTAATCATTAATAGGGGAGCAGAAATAGGGGTACAGTTAATCATTAATAGGGGTGCAGTAATGGGGGTGCAGTTAATCATTAATAGGGGAGCAGAAATAGGGGTACAGTTAATCATTAATCGGGGTGCAGTAATGGGGGTGCAGTTAATCATTAATAGGGGAGCAGAAATAGGGGTACAGTTAATCATTAATAGGGGTACAGTTAATCATTAATAGGGGAGCAGAAATAGGGGTACAGTTAATCATTAATCGGGGTGCAGTAATGGGGGTGCAGTTAATCATTAATAGGGGAGCAGAAATAGGGGTACAGTTAATCATTAATAGGGGTACAGTTAATCATTAATAGGGGAGCAGAAATAGGGGTACAGTTAATCATTAATCGGGGTGCAGTAATGGGGGTGCAGTTAATCATTAATAGGGGAGCAGAAATAGGGGTACAGTTAATCATTAATAGGGGAGCAGAAATAGGGGTACAGTTAATCATTAATCGGGGTGCAGTAATGGGGGTACAGTTAATCATTAATAGGGGAGCAGAAATAGGGGTACAGTTAATCATTAATCGGGGTGCAGTAATGGGGGTGCAGTTAATCATTAATAGGGGAGCAGAAATAGGGGTACAGTTAATCATTAATAGGGGTACAGTTAATCATTAATAGGGGAGCAGAAATAGGGGTACAGTTAATCATTAATCGGGGTGCAGTAATGGGGGTGCAGTTAATCATTAATAGGGGTACAGTTAATCATTAATAGGGGTGCAGTAATGGGGGTAATACACTGTGTCTTCCAGATTTATATTCGCTCCTACCCCTTTTGTGACACCGTCAGTGGGGCAAGTTGGGCGCAGTTTTCTAAATGGAGGGGAGAAGCTGGGAAGGGTTCAAGTGGGAACCAGACGGGTTAGGGTGGGGTGAAAAACGAGAAAAACGAGACCTACACATCACTAATTCCAAAGACCTGATAGGCTGGAGTGTCCATATCATCAGCCAATAACATGTTGTGTTACCCCCAACCTCAGTATGATGGCTGCTCCCAGTTTTTATAGGGACGACCTCCACTTGGCCGCCATAATGTTATATTATTACTATAATGTTCCTATTGGTTGGGTACCCGGGGTTGGTGCCGCCATTGTGCCCCCTGAAACTGTCATTATTGTAATTACAAAACCATTGTTACTAATTGTGTTACATTGTTACCAGTTACTCATCATACACAAGTGCTTATGGGCACAAAGAAGCTTTTTGTTTCTCCGACATCGTCTCATTCAGAAAGACAAACAATCATCAAATAATTTGGTTTTTTGTATCTTTTCGTTGGATTCGTTACCCCCGATAATGAGTTTGGGTCGCACCTGTCTGTCTCCGTACATCTAAATATTGGTCATTGCGCTGCAAACTCGCACGTTCCTCGGGTTTTAATGAGCGAAAGGGAAGCTTCTCCTCGTCACTTGTTGACTCCCATATGGAAAAGGAGCAGTTCCGCCATCTAAAGGCAATTGGGTAGCGAGGAGCAGATGTTGCTTCTCCCATCCAGTCTGCGCCGGGGATGTTTGGGGCTGATTTAGGAGCCGGAAAACTGTCGCTTCTTACAATTCGTTTGATTTAAATTTCATCCCTGAAAATCATTAACAACTTGTTAGTAGGTTTCCTTTCCTTCTGGGAGAAATACAGGCAACTTGTGTTTTATTATCTGTATATTATAGATTTATTGTTATGTTATATCCAGATTGTGTCTTAGATGGACCAGTAGGTGGCGCTGACAGGGGTAGATTTATAGCGGGGTGTCTGTTACCCCAATGTTTCTATATATCTGTAACCTTGTTATGGGCTAAGGGGGCCCAGCCTGAAGGCCAGTTAGGGGGGGATTTGGGGTGAGTGCTTATTTGTGCCCTGGGTACCCCTGGAACTATAGCGGGGTGACTGTTACCCCAATGTTTCTATATATCTGTAACCTTGTTATGGGCTAAGGGGGCCCAGCCTGAAGGCCAGTTAGGGGGGGATTTGGGGTGAGTGCTTATTTGTGCCCTGGGTACCCCTGGAACTATAGCAGGGTGACTGTTACCCCAATGTTTCTATATATCTGTAACCTTGTTATGGGCTAAGGGGGCCCAGCCTGAAGGCCAGTTAGGGGGGATTTGGGGTGAGTGCTTATTTGTGCCCTGGGTACCCCTGGAACTATAGCGGGGTGACTGTTACCCCAATGTTTCTATATATCTGTAACCTTGTTATGGGCTAAGGGGGCCCAGCCTGAAGGCCAGTTAGGGGGGGATTTGGGGTGAGTGCTTATTTGTGCCCTGGGTACCCCTGGAACTATAGTGGGGTGACTGTTACCCCAGTTTAACCAGTTCCCTACAATGAAATGGGAAATATAAAAGCTGAAATAAATCCCGGTGGAACTATTCGCGGTGGGACACTGACATTTCTGACATGTTTCTTTATATCCCGATCGGATTCCTGATTGGCGTTACATGTTGAGGGATCAGGCAGGGAGGATTCTGGGGGCGGCGGGGGGGCCCCTATCTCATGCCAGCATTACCATGTGCTACATATGTTGTGTCGCTAAGTGGCACTTTGCAACGCTCGCCGTTCCCATCTGGCGCCTGCATTTGGCTCGCTACTCGTGCACTTTAACATTCTCAAGTGCGGTGACGAGTGACATTGGGTTTTATCCGTATTCCGCCTGCCAAGCCTGCCGGAGCCGTTTGTGGGAGGCAGCACATGATCGGGGGCGGGAGGGTGGACGGGGAGCCCAAACATTGCATCTCATATGCCCATTAGCCTTTCTAAGGATTCGGTGACGGGCGAGTGTCTGCTTGAAGCAATATTAGATTGACGCTTGACGTTAATTACTGAAGCAATAGTGTCAGCTCTGTTGCCAGAAAACCCATAAAGCCTTGGAGGATTCAGCGCAGAACAACATGCATTATGGACGAGACGGATATGGGGGGGGGCATTGCGCTATTAACTCCTTCCTTCCCAGTACTCAGCGCTCCCAAACCCTCATTATTTGTATCTATGTGGGATACAAATATGCCATGTCGGTGCCATGGTTACGTTATTAAAGTGGGGGGGGGGGGAGGAAGGGGGGGGGGTCACCTTTTAATTAACTTTTAGTGCGTTATAGAATGGCTAAAATCGAAACTTTTCTAATTCCAAGCAACTTTTCAATTGTTTTTCATTTTTATTGTTTTTTAATTATTTATTATTATTATTATTATTATTATGACTTTTTCCAAATTCAAATGGGGGTCACTGACCCCGGCAGCCAAACCCTATTGCTCTGTGAGGCTCCAGCTTTATTGTTATTGTTACTTTTTATTCCTTATTTTTCTGTTCAGCCCCTCCCCTATTCATATACCTGTCTCTCATGCAAACCACTCCCTGGTTGCTAAGGTAACTTGGACCCTAGCAACCAGATAACTAGTGAAATAATTATGGATATAATTACATAAATCAGAAGCTGGATATAATAATAATAATTACAAACTGGAGAGTTCCTGAACAAAAAAATGAAATGAAAAAGCACAAGTAATAATAAATGAAGACCAATTGCAAATTCTCCTACAATATTACTCTCTACATTATACTAATGGCCCCTTTATTGGAGCTCCCTATAGATCCTCTCAGGTCCCTGTCTGGGTTTCCAATGAGGGGTGGGCGTGTCCTAACGGTCCCTGCCAGAAGCACAGCAGGAGGGGGAGAGCCAATCACAGCCCTGCAGTCAGACAAGCACAGACAGGTTCAGTTCCCTATCAGGTCAGCCTAGAGCCAATTGTAACATCTGACTGACAGGACAGGGAGGAAGGAGTTAAAATAAAGAGAACAAGAAGGAAAATCTCTCGCTGAGCGCGTGTGACGGGAGCTGTTGATTTGACATTGTGTGTTAAACAGTGAGATATTCGCCTGTCAAACCGAGCGCAGCGAGAGCGCAGCCTCGTAACGAGACGCAGCAAAATCTTCCCTCCCCCCCCTGTGAGCTCCACTCACCTTCCTGCCCCCCCCCCCGTGAGCTCCACTCACCTTCCTGCCCCCCCCGTGAGCTCCACTCACCATCCTGCCCCCCCGTGAGCTCCACTCACCTTCCTGCCCCCCCGTGAGCTCCACTCACCTTCCTGCCCCCCCGTGAGCTCCACTCACCTTCCTGCCCCCTTCCCCATGAGCTCCACTCGCCTTCCTGCCCCCCCCGTGAGCTCCACTCGCCTTCCTGCCCCCCCCGTGAGCTCCACTCACCTTCCTGCCCCCCCCGTGAGCTCCACTCACCTTCCTGCCCCCCCGTGAGCTCCACTCACCTTCCTGCCCCCCCGTGAGCTCCACTCGCCTTCCTGCCCCCCGCCCCCCCGCCCTGTGAGCTCCACTCACCTTCCTGCCCCCCCCTTGAGCTCCACTCGCCTTCCTGCCCCCCCGCCCTGTGAGCTCCACTCACCTTCCTGCCCCCCCGTGAGCTCCACTCACCTTCCTGCCCCCCCCGTGAGCTCCACTCACCTTCCTGCCCCCCCGTGAGCTCCACTCACCTTCCTGCCCCCCCTGTGAGCTCCACTCACCTTCCTGCCCCCCCTGTGATCTCCACTCGCCTTCCTTCAGCCACGTCTCCTGCAAACTCCCAGCAACTCCCAAACTTTCCTGATGGAACCCGCTCAGCACCATCCACATTGCTACTGATTCTGCCGGTACCGACCCATTGGGCTTCATTGCTTTGAAAAGGAATTAGAAAAAGGGCATCTCCATGGCTGCATAGTAACAGGCAACAGTAGCGTAATGTGGGGATTTTTGAGCAGGATGGAGACAGTAGGGCAAGATGGAGACAGTAGGACAAGATGGGGACAGTAGGGCAAGATGGAGACAGTAGGGCAAGATGGGGACAGTAGGGCAAGATGGAGACAGTAGGGCAAGATGGAGACAGTAGGGCAAGATGGGAGACAGTAGGGCAAGATGGAGACAGTAGGGCAAGATGGGAGACAGTAGGGCAAGATGGAGACAGTAGGGCAAGATGGAGACAGTAGGGCAAGATGGAGACAGTAGGGCAAGATGGGAGACAGTAGGGCAAGATGGAGACAGTAGGGCAAGATGGGAGACAGTAGGGCAAGATGGAGACAGTAGGACAAGATGGAGACAGTAGGGCAAGATGGAGACAGTAGGACAAGATGGAGACAGTAGAGCAAGATGGGGACAGTAGGACAAGATGGAGACAGTAGGACAAGATGGAGACAGTAGGACAAGATGGAGACAGTAGGGCAAGATGGGGACAGTAGGGCAAGATGGAGACAGTAGGACAAGATGGAGACAGTAGGGCAAGATGGGGACAGTAGGACAAGATGGAGACAGTAGGGCAAGATGGGGACAGTAGGGCAAGATGGAGACAGTAGGACAAGATGGGGACAATAGGACAAGATGGAGACAGTAGGACAAGATGGAGACAGTAGGGCAAGATGGAGACAGTAGAACAAGATGATGACAGTAGGACAAGATGGAGACAGTAGGACAAGATGGAGACAGTAGGGCAAGATGGAGACAGACAGTAGGGCAAGATGGGGACAGTAGGGCAAGATGGGGACAGTAGGGCAAGATGGAGACAGTAGGGCAAGATGGAGACAGTAGGGCAAGATGTCTGGCTATCCCAGGAGCCAATCACAGACATACCATAAAACATCTTTCAGAGCATGCTGGGAGTTGCAGTGCAACAACAAGAAAGGCATTTGGTATCTCTTGTAGAAACCTAATGTGTCTGTATAAATATTTTCTCTGCAACACACTGGAGGTTTTATTTTGCCTTAATTGCAACTGCCCCACGGGGTCCCCTGCTCCATGGGCTACTGATTAATTTAGTCCCCAACCGGAGCAACAAACACTCGCGAGCCAGCAGGCGTCCGCTCCGGCCAATTAAGTTCTGCGCCGCAACTTATACTCATAGAGAGAGAACCAATGTTCTGTATCGGCGCACAGATGGCTCCTAGGACCCCAACTCCCGGGGGGGGGGGGGGCGCCGCCTGAAGGCCTTTTATGGACATAACGTTCTCCTGAAGATCAGCCGGCCTTGAGGTGAGTGAGCATGCTGGGAGTTGTAGGCATTCAGATGTATCCTCACTGTACCTTTGCCTTACCTGTTTGTACCCAGAGGAGCAATTAACAGGGAACACTGGATCCCCTTTCTGCCACTCAGATGGAGACAGTAGGGCAAGATGGAGACAGTAGGGCAAGATGGAGACAGTAGGGCAAGATGGGGACAGACAGTAGGGCAAGATGGAGACAGTAGGGCAAGATGGAGACAGTAGGGCAAGATGGAGACAGTAGGGCAAGATGGAGACAGTAGGACAAGATGGGGACAGACAGTAGGGCAAGATGGAGACAGACAGTAGGGCAAGATGGAGAGAGTAGGGCAAGATGGGGACAGTAGGACAAGATGGAGACAGACAGTAGGGCAAGATGGAGACAGTAGGGCAAGATGGAGACAGTAGGGCAAGATGGAGACAGTAGGACAAGATGGAGACAGACAGTAGGGCAAGATGGAGACAGTAGGGCAAGATGGAGACAGTAGGGCAAGATGGAGACAGTAGGGCAAGATGGAGACAGTAGGGCAAGATGGAAACAGAAGGGCAAGATGGAGACAGTAGGGCAAGATGGAGACAGTAGGGCAAGATGGAGACAGTAGGGCAAGATGGGGACAGTAGGGCAAGATGGAGACAGAAGGACAAGATGGAGACAGAAGGGCAAGATGGAGACAGTAGGGCACGATGGAGACAGTAGGGCAAGATGGGGACAGTAGGACAAGATGGAGACAGTAGGGCACGATGGAGACAGTAGGACAAGATGGAGACAGTAGGGCAAGATGGAGACAGTAGGGCAAGATGGAGACAGTAGGGCAAGATGGAGACAGTAGGGCACGATGGAGACAGTAGGACACGATGGAGACAGTAGGGCAAGATGGAGACAGTAGGGCAAGATGGAGACAGTAGGACAAGATGGAGACAGTAGGGCACAATGGAGACAGTAGGGCAAGATGGAGACAGTAGGGCAAGATGGGGACAGTAGGGCAAGATGGAGACAGTAGGGCAAGATGGGGACAATAGTCCCTTGTTGCTAACAAGTAATGGGCAGGATTCAGCCCACAAGCAGTAAAGCACAAAGACTGAACTCTGGGATATTTCTATAAGTGTTCCATAGGCAGATCTATAGAGAGAGCAAACCCTTTGGAGCGGATGCCACGGTACTTAAAAACTGTATGTTCTAATAACCGCGATTATGCGCCGTGGGACCGCGCCGGCTTCTGACGCAAGCGACCGTCTGTGCCGATAAATTAGAGCCATTAAACCGGAAAGTTAAAAACCCGCGGCCGCTTTGCAGAGAGCGAGAGGCAATTTCCCTTCCCCGGAGTTAGTTACAGAAGAGCGGCCAGACTGACCTCCCGTCGCAATCCGGCCGCGTCGGCAGAAATAATTAGGCTTTATGGGATAATTCTATTTGTACCGGCCGCTTGTCTGGGAAACGGGGGCCGTAAACCATCAACAAGGAAAATAAATGTCTGCCCGGCCCTTTAAAAGAGCGGCCTCGGCGCTAAAGTCCATTAATGCCTCCCGGCCTATTCGGGAATATAAAGGGCTGCGGAGCATTAAGCCAATTAGATTGCATGGATTGTCTTAATGTATCGGAATGGGCGCATTACGGCCCCGAAGCTGAAATTCATACTCAGAAGAGATAAAACTAATTAATGATGTTCTGTCTCAAAAACTGCGCGAGAGCGGATAATGGGCGAGAGGGCGACGCTCCGTGAGATTCACCCGACTTTCTGTTTGCTGGAGAGGATCCGATTGAGCGTCGGTTAGTGGGTGGGAGAGGCCTCGCTGCCCTCTATTAGCAAGGAGAGGAGCAATTATATATATAGATTATTCTATGGTGTGCCCAGAGCATTCCTTCTCTGTCTATTTGTATTTATACATATGGGTAGGGGGTGCCATAGTGTTTCCCTTAGACAGTACAGTATGGGGGTACAGCTTATTGTGTGCCCAGAACATTCCTTCTCTGTATATTTGTATTTATACATATGGGTAGGAGGTGCCATAGTGTTTCCCTTAGACAGTACAGTATGGGGGTACAGCTTATTGTGTGCCCAGAACATTCCTTCTCTGTATATTTGTATTTATACATATGGGTAGGGGTGCCATAGTGTTTCCCTTAGACAGTACAGTATGGGGGTACAGCTTATTGTGTGCCCAGAACATTCCTTCTCTGTATATTTGTATTTATACATATGGGTAGGAGGTGCCATAGTGTTTCCCTTAGACAGTACAGTATGGGGGTACAGCTTATTGTGTGCCCAGAGCATTCCTTCTCTGTATATTTGTATTTATACATATGGGTAGGAGGTGCCATAGTGTTTCCCTTAGACAGTACAGTATGGGGGTACAGCTTATTGTGTGCCCAGAACATTCCTTCTCTGTATATTTGTATTTATACATATGGGTAGGGGGTGCCATAGTGTTTCCCTTAGACAGTACAGTATGAGGGTACAGCTTATTGTGTGCCCAGAGCATTCCTTCTCTGTATATTTGTATTTATACATATGGGTAGGAGGTGCCATAGTGTTTCCCTTAGACAGTACAGTATGGGGGTACAGCTTATTGTGTGCCCAGAACATTCCCTCTCTGTATATTTGTATTTATACATATGGGTAGGGGGTGCCATAGTGTTTCCCTTAGACAGTACAGTATGGGGGTACAGCTTATTGTGTGCCCAGAACATTCCTTCTCTGTAAATTTGTATTTATACATATGGGTAGGAGGTGCCATAGTGTAGGGTAAGGTAGAAGAGATACCTGTCTAGTTGCCCAATCAGAATGCAGCTCTGCATTCAGGTGTGAAACTGCCCCACTGTGGGGTTGGTACCTATGGGCACAAGTTTTGGGTGGCATTTAGCTTTAGTTCAGATACATTGGCTGATACGTCTCGCTGGCGTTTATTGTATTTATTTTGCCTCCCGACGCCCCCATCGCCCTATTGGGAGAGCTTCGCGCATGAATAGTTAATGGGATTTATAAGCGTTCCGTTCGGATGTTGTTGTTTCGCGAGTCTCAGACACAACTCTCGGGCCCCCAAGGAGCCGGAAATGCCAAGCGTGAGATAAGTCTGCAATTACGTGCGGCGGCGGCTGGTAGAGCCATGCGTTGGGCGGCGGCCATGGCAGCTTACAGGGGGAGGGGCAAAGAGTCTGTCATTCCAGCAGTGGGTGGGACTAGAACACTATGGCAGCTTACAGGGGGAGGGGCAAAGAGTCTGTCATTCCAGCAGTGGGTGGGACTAGAACACTATGGCAGCTTACAGGGGGAGGGGCAAGGAGTCTGTCATTCCAGCAGTGGGTGGGACTAGAACACTATGGCAGCTTACAGGGGGAGGGGCAAGGAGTCTGTCATTCCAGCAGTGGGTGGGACTAGAACACTATGGCAGCTTACAGGGGGAGGGGCAAAGAGTCTGTCATTCCAGCAGTGGGTGGGACTAGAACACTATGGCAGCTTACAGGGGGAGGGGCAAAGAGTCTGTCATTCCAGCAGTGGGTGGGACTAGAACACTATGGCAGCTTACAGGGGAGGGGCAAAGAGTCTGTCATTCCAGCAGTGGGTGGGACTAGAACACTATGGCAGCTTACAGGGGGAGGGGCAAAGAGTCTGTCATTCCAGCAGTGGGTGGGACTAGAACACTATGGCAGCTTACAGGGGGAGGGGCAAGGAGTCTGTCATTCCAGCAGTGGGTGGGACTAGAACACTATGGCAGCTTACAGGGGGAGGGGCAAGGAGTCTGTCATTCCTGCAGTGGGTGGGACTAGAACACTATGGCAGCTTACAGGGGGAGGGGCAAGGAGTCTGTCATTCCAGCAGTGGGTGGGACTAGAACACTATGGCAGTTTACAGGGGGAGGGGCAAGGAGTCTGTCATTCCAGCAGTGGGTGGGACTAGAACACTATGGCAGCTTACAGGGGGAGGGGCAAAGAGTCTGTCATTCCAGCAGTGGGTGGGACTAGAACACTATGGCAGCTTACAGGGGGAGGGGCAAAGAGTCTGTCATTCCAGCAGTGGGTGGGACTAGAACACTATGGCAGCTTACAGGGGGAGGGGCAAAGAGTCTGTCATTCCAGCAGTGGGTGGGACTAGAACACTATGGCAGCTTACAGGGGGAGGGGCAAGGAGTCTGTCATTCCTGCAGTGGGTGGGACTAGAACACTATGGCAGCTTACAGGGGGAGGGGCAAGGAGTCTGTCATTCCAGCAGTGGGTGGGACTAGAACACTATGGCAGCTTACAGGGGGAGGGGCAAGGAGTCTGTCATTCCAGCAGTGGGTGGGACTAGAACACTATGGCAGCTTACAGGGGGAGGGGCAAAGAGTCTGTCATTCCAGCAGTGGGTGGGACTAGAACACTATGGCAGCTTACAGGGGAGGGGCAAAGAGTCTGTCATTCCAGCAGTGGTGGGACTAGAACACTATGGCAGCTTACAGGGGGAGGGGCAAGGAGTCTGTCATTCCAGCAGTGGGTGGGACTAGAACACTATGGCAGCTTACAGGGGGAGGGGCAAAGGAGTCTGTCATTCCAGCAGTGGGTGGACTAGAACACTATGGCAGCTTACAGGGGGAGGGGCAAGAGTCTGTCATTCCAGCAGTGGGTGGGACTAGAACATATGGCAGCTTACAGGGGGAGGGCAAGAGTCTGTCATTCCAGCAGTGGGTGGGACTAGAACACTATGGCAGCTTACAGGGGGAGGGGCAAGGAGTCTGTCATTCCAGCAGTGGGTGGGACTAGAACACTATGGCAGCTTACAGGGGGAGGGGCAAAGAGTCTGTCATTCCAGCAGTGGGTGGGACTAGAACACTATGGCAGCTTACAGGGGGAGGGGCAAGGAGTCTGTCATTCCAGCAGTGGGTGGGACTAGAACACTATGGCAGCTTACAGGGGGAGGGGCAAAGAGTCTGTCATTCCAGCAGTGGGGTGGGACTAGAACACTATGGCAGCTTACAGGGGGAGGGGCAAGGAGTCTGTCATTCCAGCCAGTGCGGTGGCGACTTAGAACACTAATGGCAGCTTACGAGGGGAGGGCGCAAGGAGTTCGTGTCATTCCAGCAGTGGGTGGACTAGAACACTATGGCAGCTTCCAGGGGGAGCGGGCAAGGAGTCTGTCATTCCAGCAGTGGGTGGGACTAGAGCACCTATGGCAGCTTACAGGGGGAGGGGCAAGGAGTCTGTCCATTCCTGGCCGTGGGTGGGACTAAGAACACTATGGCAGCTTACAGGGGGAGGGGCAAGGGAGTCTGTCATTCCAGCAGTGGGTTTAGGTGGGACTAGAAACAACTATGGCAAGCTTACAGGGGGAGGGGACAAAGGTCTGTCATTCCAGCAGGCGGTGGACTAGAACACTATGGCAGCTTATACAGGGAGGGGCAGGAGTCTGTCATTCCAGCAGTGGTGGGACTAGAACACTATGGGCAGTCTAAGGCGAGGGCAAAGGAGTCTGTCATTCCAGCAGTGGGTGGACTAAGGAAACATAATGGCAGCTTACAAGGGAGGGGCAAAGAGTCTGTCATTCCAGCAGTGGGTGGGACTAGAACACTATGGCAGCTTACAGGGGGAGGGGCAAAGAGTCTGTCATTCCAGCAGTGGGTGGGACTAGAACACTATGGCAGCTTACTGAGGGAGGGGCAAGGAGTCTGTCATTCCAGCAGTGGGTGGGACTAGAACACTATGGCAGCTTACAGGGGGAGGGGCAAAGAGTCTGTCATTCCAGCAGTGGGTGGGACTAGAACACTATGGCAGCTTACTGAGGGAGGGGCAAGGAGTCTGTCATTCCAGCAGTGGGTGGGACTAGAACACTATGGCAGCTTACAGGGGGAGGGGCCGGAAGTCTGTGACTAAATTATTGGGCACGACTAAACACACTAATGACAGCTTACAGGGGGAGGGGCAGGAAATCTTAAACGCAAGCAGGGGGGGGGGGCAGGAAGTCTGTAACACAAGCAGGGGAGGGGCAGGAAGTCTAACACAAGCAGGGGAGGGGCAGGAAGTCTGTAACACAAGCAGGGGGAGGGGCAGGAAGTCTGTAACACAAGCAGGGGGAGGGGCAGGAAGTCTAACACAAGCAGGGGGAGGGGCAGGAAGTCTGTAACACAAGCAGCAGGTGAGACTGGAACACTCTGATAAAAGCTCCAATGGGGCAGGACACTAACTCAAGCAGGAGGAGGGGCTAGACCCTCTAATGGCGACTTACAGGGGTGAAAATGTATATTTTTTTAGCAGCATTAAATATCGAGATGATGGATTCCTCTCATACAGACACTGCCCATACGCTGCATTTGGTGTAGAATATTTGGGTCCTTAACTTCAGTCCTATTGCAACTTTAAGGGTTAAAGGTTTTGCCGGGCAGCACTGCTGTAACTGTATATGAGAGTTATGGGACTAAAGTGTAGCGCTAGGATTCCTGGCATACGTAAAGTCACTATAACTATATATATATATATAATATTTACCCCCCGTGGCCCTGTACCCACATTAGGGTAGAAACCTGAGCGGATCGGGCCGACGTTATCAGAACTGGCAGCCCCGGATCAGCCTTAGAAACCGGCTCCGCTTTCCCTCAAACGGATTGGCTGCCGGACAAGAAGCACAGCTGCTCCAGGCGCCGCTTGTATCTAATTTCATTATTTTATGTATTGTCTGCGCAGGGCACACATTGGCAGGAAACCGCCAGAATCTGGGGCTCATCCTATTGGGCGCGGGCAGCGCTGCTCCTGGTGTCATAATGCGCCGCTCACTCGCCCCCTAGGGAACCAACAGGGACCATTCTGGGCTCATTCACAGATTCATATCCCGGAGCCAAAACCTGGTCTGGGGGGAACAGGGTGTCGTGGGTGTCATTGGGGTATATACAGCCAGGCTGGCACATACATAGCTTGGCATCAGGTGATTACTGGCTATGGGCTAGTTACCTATATACAGGCTGGCACATACATAGCTTGGCATCAGGTGATTACTGGCTATGGGCTAGTTACCTATATACAGGCTGGCACATACATAGCTTGGCATCAGGTGATTACTGGCTATGGGCTAGTTACCTATATACAGGCTGGCACATACATAGCATGGCATCAGGTGATTACTGGCTATGGGCTAGTTACCTATATACAGGCTGGCACATACATAGCATGGCATCAGGTGATTACTGGCTATGGGCTAGTTACCTATATACAGGCTGGCACATACATAGCTTGGCATCAGGTGATTACTGGCTATGGGCTAGTTACCTATATACAGGCTGGCACATACATAGCTTGGCATCAGGTGATTACTGGCTATGGGCTAGTTACCTATATACAGGCTGGCACATACATAGCTTGGCATCAGGTGATTACTGGCTATGGGCTAGTTACCTATATACAGGCTGGCACATACATAGCATGGCATCAGGTGATTACTGGCTATGGGCTAGTTACCTATATACAGGCTGGCACATAGCTTGGCATCAGGTGATTACTGGCTATGGGCTAGTTACCTATATACAGGCTGGCACATAGCTTGGCACACTCAGTATATAGTGGGAAGATCCATTAGCCACACAGAGGGGCTCATTTATTAATCTACAGGTTTCCCAGAATTCCAAGAGGTTGTGTATTGGGCAATGTGGTGCCCAGCGGGCAGAATGCCAGGCATACATATGTTTAATTCATTTCCAATATATATTTATCTAATTGGGCTACAGGGGAAGCTGCCACCTCCCCCCAAAGCTCTGGGACCCCATAAGGTGCGACCCCCATTTTCCCACCCGTTGCTATGTGACTGTTGCCCCCCCCCATATTGTAGAGATTTCTGGCATTCAAGAGCGTTCCGGGGGCTCATTTATATTCCGGGCGCATCCCCTGCCTGTGTAACCGGCTTGTTTTTATTGCACTCGGCAGAATTGGCTGCCGCGCATTCATTTCGCCAGATAAACGTGCGTTTGGCGGAGGAGATTGAACTTTGGCGCTTTCTGCAACTTTCTAAGAAAAATAAAATCACTATAATGATTCGGGGAAGGGGCGGCGGAACGTTCCCTGGAAGAAATGTCTGTGTCTGCGGCCGGGGGAAAGGGCGACTGTTGCTCGCAGCTCGCGGCGGCCCAACATCTGGCCCATTTAGATAACGGCGCTATCCGCTAACATTCCGCCTGCCTTCACACCCAATCAGCCTCTCGGATTTACAGGTCTGCGTCGTGGGGATAAAACGGGAAAGTTTCGCTTCCCGGCACATTTCTAGAACTTTCCGCGCACGAGGGCACCCACCGCGCCGCGGGGAATTTATCATAATGACAGAATGTGTCCAGGCCTGAAATGAGACAATAGGGGCCCTGGCACAGAGCGGCTGAGCTGGTACCGTGCCAATGTAAAGGGGAAGCTAAACCGCCCCCAAGCAAGGCAGGAATGGATAAACATGGGGGTTGGCGTAGGGCTGCTGTTGGGGTTGCCATATACAGCAGCCTTGGGATATAATGTATTAACCCCCCTTTACTTGTAGCTTGTAGAGTCGCTAAGGGGGATAACGAATGGCCCGGGGCATTAGAGAGGGGTCGTTCCCATTCGTTGCCCCACAGACTGGGCTGTTTATTTAGAAAGGGATATAATTCCCCGCGGGCTCCGTTAGTAGCATTTAATTCCATTCGTTTTAATAGGAGTCCACTGGCGGCACGTGGGCAGGACTCCCAGATACCCATTAACTCTGCGTGGCCTTCCTCACAGTCTGGCAGAACCGTTGGACTGAGCCCACACACTCCTGCCAGGTTCTACCCGGTGATTAATGTTTATCCCCAGCAACCGGAGCGGTAACCTGGAACCCAGACGCTACCAACGTCCTCTGCCAGGCACATTCTTGGAGATCTAGTTAAACCACAGGTGAAAAGATTGGCATCTCTGTCTGTAATGCTTATTGTGTGCCCAGAACATTCCTTCTCTGTATATTTGTATTTATACATATGGGTAGGGGGTGCCATAGTGTTTCCCTTAGACAGTACAGTATGGGGGTACAGCTTATTGTGTGCCCAGAACATTCCTTCTCTGTATATTTGTATTTATACATATGGGTAGGGGGTGCCATAGTGTTTCCCTTAGACAGTACAGTATGAGGGTACAGCTTATTGTGTGCCCAGAACATTCCTTCTCTGTATATTTGTATTTATACATATGGGTAGGGGGTGCCATAGTGTAGAGACCATGGAATGTTGGCCCTGGTGTCTGTATAAGAATTCCCATTTACAAGAGGTTGTTAAATCAGAATAAAGTGCAGCCCAGTTACATTGCCAGTCGCTCCCAAATGTAGATCAAGGCCGGGCTTAATGCACAGAGTATGGAGGAATCTATTTGGGCGGCTAATGATTTTCTGTCCTTGATAAATTGTTTGGGTTTTGCGTTTGCTCTGGAAATTGATACCCGGTGCAGCTTTTAGAGCATCTCTAATGTATAAATACACAGGGGTGAGTGTGTGCAACTGTCACTCTCTGTATTAATTGTCTGCTTTGTGTTTAGTCCTGCGAGGCATGGAGGGAAATTAAAGGGGAGGTTCAACTTCAAATCAACTTTTGCTTACAAAAATAATGACTGTATTTTCTTAACCCCTTGTAACCCACTCTAAGCAGAAGTCCTGCCCTGCTTTATGGCTGAGATTCTAGCTATCTGTATAACAGAGCATTCTGTCACAGTGGCACAGATCCTATCTGATCCCCCCATTGTAAGCAGCAGTCCTGCCCTGCTTTATGGCTGAGATTCTAGCTATCTGTATAACAGAGCATTCTGTCACAGTGGCACAGATCCTATCCCCCCCATTGTAAGCAGCAGTCCTGCCCTGCTTTATGGCTGAGATTCTAGCTATCTGTATAACAGAGCATTCTGTCACAGTGGCACAGATCCTATCTGATCCCCCCATTGTAAGCAGCAGTCCTGCCCTGCTTTATGGCTGAGATTCTAGCTATCTGTATAACTGCATTCTGTCACAGTGGCACAGATCCTATCTGATCCCCCCATTGTAAGCAGCAGTCCTGCCCTGCTTTATGGCTGAGATTCTAGCTATCTGTATAACAGAGCATTCTGTCACAGTGGCACAGATCCTATCTGCTCCCCCCATTGTAAGCAGCAGTCCTGCCCTGCTTTATGGCTGAGATTCTAGCTATCTGTATAACTGCATTCTGTCACAGTGGCACAGATCCTATCTGATCCCCCATTGTAAGCAGCAGTCCTGCCCTGCTTTATGGCTGAGATTCTAGCTATCTGTATAACAGAGCATTCTGTCACAGTGGCACAGATCCTATCCGATCCCCCCATTGTAAGCAGCAGTCCTGCCCTGCTTTATGGCTGAGATTCTAGCTATCTGTATAACAGAGCATTCTGTCACAGTGGCACAGACCCTATCTGATCCCCCCCCCCCATTGTAAGCAGCAGTCCTGCCCTGCTTTATGGCTGAGATTCTAGCTATCTGTATAACAGAGCATTCTGTCACAGTGGCACAGATCCTATCTGATCCCCCCATTGTAAGCAGCAGTCCTGCCCTGCTTTATGGCTGAGATTCTAGCTATCTGTATAACAGAGCATTCTGTCACAGTGGCACAGATCCTATCTGATCCCCCCATTGTAAGCAGCAGTCCTGCCCTGCTTTATGGCTGAGTTTCTGGCTATCTGTATAACACAGTGTATATACCTGTAGCATTAGGAGGGTTTGTGCTGTATATTTTTTCCTACTGGCAGATAAATCACTGCATTGCAGCTCACCAGACTGCTGCACATTTATAGGGAAGGAATTAGACTTTGATTAGTCTAAATCGTATAAATCTGACTGATCCCTGTGTAGGTGTGGGCTCACCCTGACGCACAAATTTGCATTTGGTGATTTTTCGGGCGCCCAACTTATTGTGCGGTGTCTCTATGTGAATAATGTTCTGTTACACAAGGAATTCTCAGACCCCATCATCATTGGAAATATTGCCCCCGCAGTCGGGGGGGGGGGGGGGGGAGAGGGACCCTCTGCTTGGGGATACAATTAATTAGTCTCCGGCATTAATGAAGGGGGGCACTGGTAACGGAGCAGCAGTGGTCCTGCTGGAGTGCCGAAGGGGTTAACGCGGTTCTGCTGCAGAGACCCGAGTTGAATGATGCTCTCGGTTGGATCCAAGTGACATGTGTCAGTGGGAATACTTCACGGGGGGATTTCCTCCCTTTTCTCTAAAGCCGGGGATATTTTATTCATGTTGAGTGCGGGGCTGGCAGCCTACACGGCTGTAAGACTGATGGGCCCTGTCATTATCTGTCCTCTAGATGGCAAGGGGGGGGGGGGTGTTGTTTAATCTTTCTCTCTTTCTGCAAATCCAAAGCTGCTGGCTGTCCTGCTGCTCTTCAACTACAACTCCCATCATCCCCTGACAGCCCAAGGCGTGGCCTAGTAGTACAATGTATCTATAGGAAGGTTTGTTCTTTCATTTCCCTTCGCAGCATTCGCTCCCCCCGGGGGCTCAGTGTAATCTACCTGTTTTCCCGAAAAACCGAGATGAAGGAGATATTGATATTTTCTCTTTTTTTCCCCTTTCTCCTTGTTCGCACCAATGGAAACACTTAACCCATCTATGCGGCGCTTACTCTTCAGCGGCGCGGCCTCGCGTGGGGGCCAAAACAATTTCGAAAGCGCCACGAGCCACATCCAGCCAAAATGAGCCAAGCGGCGGAAATTAATCAAGGGAGATTCTTGATTTTCTCTTCTTTTATCCTTGAGATGCAGCGAATTTATTGAAGTGCAGATAATGCGAGAGCCGCGCGTTGCCTCGATCAAGATGAGCCAGATACCCGAGCGTTGTTATCCGCCCCCCCCGGCGCCGCCGGAGATGGGAAACCTGTGCCGTACGGCAAACATGGACTCACTCCGGCTTTCCAGATATTGCAGTTAAAAAGACAGTTCTACTTAAGTAGAAAATTATTAGGAAATCTGTAACTTCTAAAGAATATCTATGGCGCATGGGCCTGACTGGTGCGAGCAGCACCCACAATATGGGCTTCTATGGGGCTGCACCCAGTTCTGGAATTCAGGGAAGTCACTGGACTCACAGGGTGACGTGGGTTTGGCCGCATTTGTCAAACCCAGTGACCTTCATTTGTAAGGACTCAAGAGAAGAAGCTCAATAGGTGCTATTTACTAACACTGTGGCTCAAGCCATTTATTAGGGGAAAAAGATGGAGACATTTGGTTGGTGGCAATAATGCAAGTTGGTCATAGCAGAGAAACATAGCCAAGAAGGGCAAGACAGAAATTGTAGGACTGGATGGAGACAGTAGGACAAGATGGAGACAGTAGGGCAAGATGGAGACAGTAGGACAAGATGGAGACAGTAGGACAAGATGGAGACAGTAGGGCAAGATGGAGACAGTAGGGCAAGATGGAGACAGTAGGACAAGATGGAGCCAGTAGGGCAAGATGGAGCCAGTAGGGCAAGATGGAGCCAGTAGGGCAAGATGGAGACAGTAGGGCAAGATGGAGACAGTAGGACAAGATGGAGACAGTAGGGCAAGATGGAGACAGTAGGGCAAGATGGAGACAGTAGGGCAAGATGGAGACAGTAGGGCAAGATGGGGGCAGTAGGGCAAGATGGGGACAGTAGGGCAAGATGGGGACAGTAGGACAAGATGGAGACAGTAGGACAAGATGGAGACAGTAGGGCAAGATGGAGCCAGTAGGGCAAGATGGAGCCAGTAGGGCAAGATGGGGACAGTTGAAGAGACTCTTGACTAGGCAAGGAAGGCGAAGATGGAGCAAATAAGCAATAAATAGCTGGGTAAGAAAGAACTGAATATGGGGACAACAGAGACAATAGGACAATACGGAGACAATAGACGGGGCAGGAATAGATGGGGGCAGGAAGGCTACCTCCTGACATTTGGATTTTTCAGTATTGTCCAACCTGTGGCCCTTTAGTTACTTTTGAAGTTCAAGTTAAAGCTGAACTCTAACGACGTAACTTATTGTTGTATCTGTGCAATGGGGCTCCCTGTGCAACATTCTGTCCCCCCCCCCCAGCTCTCCATTCAGTCGGTTACTGGGGAAGGAACGCGCCTAAACTCTCATTTCCCAAACACTTTGCGGGTGAAACCGATCTAATATATCAATATTGTTCCTTATCGTCTCTCTGTGTCTCTTGCTCTCTAATAGGGCCGAGCCGATAGCGCCGGGATTGAGGCATTTTAGTCAATGACTCTGGTAATGAATTTTCACTCTCAGTGGTACAAATAAATTATTCTTATATTGCAGCAATTGTCTGCAAATCCCTTCTACCCTGTTTATCAACACAGGAATTGTCTTGAAGTATGAAGTTTCTGTTAAAAGTATAGGAAATCCCATTTTCTGAAGCTTCAGCTTTTATTTCAACTAATTTCCTGTCTAAGGGAAACACTATGGCACCTCCTACCCATATGTATAAATACAAATATACAGAGAGGGAATGTTCTGGGCACACAATAAGCTGTACCCCCATACTGTACTGTCTAAGGGAAACACTATGGCACCCCCTACCCATATGTATAAATACAAATATACAGAGAGGGAATGTTCTGGGCACACAATAAGCTGTACCCCCATACTGTACTGTCTAAGGGAAACACTATGGCACCTCCTACCCATATGTATAAATACAAATATACAGAGAGTGAATGTTCTGGGCACACAATAAGCTGTACCCCCATACTGTACTGTCTAAGGGAAACACTATGGCACCCCCTACCCATATGTATAAATACAAATATACAGAGAGGGAATGTTCTGGGCACACAATAAGCTGTACCCCCATACTGTACTGTCTAAGGGAAACACTATGGCACCCCCTACCCATATGTATAAATACAAATATACAGAGAGGGAATGTTCTGGGCACACAATAAGCTGTACCCCCATACTGTACTGTCTAAGGGAAACACTATGGCACCTCCTACCCATATGTATAAATACAAATATACAGAGAGGGAATGTTCTGGGCACACAATAAGCTGTACCCCCATACTGTACTGTCTAAGGGAAACACTATGGCACCCCCTACCCATATGTATAAATACAAATATACAGAGAGGGAATGTTCTGGGCACACAATAAGCTGTACCCCCATACTGTACTGTCTAAGGGAAACACTATGGCACCTCCTACCCATATGTATAAATACAAATATACAGAGAGGGAATGTTCTGGGCACACAATAAGCTGTACCCCCATACTGTACTGTCTAAGGGAAACACTATGGCACCCCCTACCCATATGTATAAATACAAATATACAGAGAGGGAATGTTCTGGGCACACAATAAGCTGTACCCCCATACTGTACTGTCTAAGGGAAACACTATGGCACCTCCTACCCATATGTATAAATACAAATATACAGAGAAGGAAGTTTCTGGGCACACAATAAGCTGTACCCCCATACTGTACTGTCTAAGGGAAACACTATGGCACCCCCTACCCATATGTATAAATACAAATATACAGAGAGGGAATGTTCTGGGCACACAATAAGCTGTACCCCCATACTGTACTGTCTAAGGGAAACACTATGGCACCTCCTACCCATATGTATAAATACAAATATACAGAGAAGGAATGTTCTGGGCACACAATAAACTGTACCCCCATACTGTACTGTCTAAGGGAAACACTATGGCACCTCCTACCCATATGTATAAATACAAATAGCAGGTATAGTAGGGAGAGATGGTGCCAATAGTAGATATTGGGATAAGTGTGTTCCATGAAAGAGTTAATATGCCAAGCTATAGTGAATAATCCCCGAATGGAAGGGCTCGGTTACAGGGTTGGCACAGTCGGTGCGGAATAATTACATTTTAAAAAGCTCCAGTTCTCGGGTGTATTTGGGGGCAGGAGGGGGCAGGACACCGGGGACGCAGACGCCGCAGTTCGTGCCGCTTTTTATCGCTACGTTTTCATTAGTTTAATCCGGAATAATGGCGCCAGCGCGCGGGGAGCTTTATGTGTTACGCAGGTTTCGCCGCGGTGCGTTTGGCCACAGGGGCCGCTGGGCAGAAAGAGCCGTCACCCCTAGAAATGTAATTAAAGCCGCGGCGCAAGATGGACGATGCAACGAGGCTGTTTCTGAGCCATTAACGCAATTTTTCCGGGGTTTTATTTTTGCCGACTAAGAATTTACTTTATTAAAACCTGAATAATTTATAATTAGCGAATCGCTCGGACAAACAATTAAAGGCTAAATTAAAGTGATACATTTTGTGCCCGAGTCTCACCCAGAGCAATGGGGCTGCCAGGGAAAACCCGCGACCGACGCGCTGAATAATATTTCTCCGGCGCTTGATGTGCCCGATAAATCTGTCTCGACTCAAAAGTCCCGCAGAATCGATTTCGGGTTTAACCCCGTCACTCCCTGCGCGGAGGGTAAGATCATTGGCTTCCCCTTCCGGAACCCCCCACCCTGCTTTCTAGAAGGGTAATTGGCACTCATTGGGGCACATTTGTGCTCAGATTCATTTATTTGTCAGTGAAATCAGTCCCACGTGACCCCGGGCAGCAGTGCTGCAAACAAACATAAAGGGTAAGTAAACCTGCCCTGCGCGTCTCTTGTTCCTGTGCTTTCTATAGAGCTCTGCCATAAAGCGAGGCACTGACGCTGCTTCACTGCCCGAAAGGAAATAGAGGCTGTATATTAGGGGCAGATTTACTAGAAATAGAATTTTTCTGGCCTTGAAACTCGTATAAACTCGACTTGGTATTTTCTCGAATAAAACGCCATCGTTCTTGCATTTATTAAACGTCACGGTAATGTTGGTAGGGTCAAAAAAAATTGAGTTTCGTGTCCAAAAATCAAGTTTTTTTAGATCCGAGAAATTTGTGAATATTAAATGGCCCTTCATTTCCATGAATCTTCTTTATTTTTCTCGAACAGGAAGTGATCCGGCGGCCATTTTGGGCTCATTGTTGGAAAACAATTATGTGTTTAAGTTTCACTTGAAACTGGGTGAAATAGAAAACAATGATGGGATTAACTTCCCCTTGAAAGTGTGTGAAATAGAAAACAATGTTGGGATTAACTTCCCCTTGAAAGTGTGTGAAATAGAAACCAATGATGGGATTAACTTCCCCTTGAAAGTGTGTGAAATAGAAACCAATGATGGGATTAACTTCCCCTTGAAAGTGAGTGAAATAGAAAACAATGATGGGATTAACTTCCCCTTGAAACTGGTTGAAATAGAAAACAATGATGGGATTAACTTCTCCTTGAAACTGTGTGAAATAGAAAACAATGTTGGGATTAACTTCGCCTTGAAACTGGGTGAAATAGAAAACAATGACGGGATTAACTTCCCCTTGAAACTGGGTGAAATAGAAAACAATGATGGGATTAACTTCCCCTTGAAACTGGGTGAAATAGAAAACAATGATGGGATTAACTTCCCCTTGAAACTGGTTGAAATAGAAAACAATGATGGGATTAACTTCCCCTTGAAACTGGTTGAAATAGAAAACAATGAGGGGATTAACTTCCCCTTGAAACTGTGTGAAATAGAAAACAATGATGGGATTAACTTCCCCTTGAAACTGGTTGAAATAGAAAACAATGATGGGATTAAGTTCCCCTTGAAAGTGTGTGAAATAGAAAACAATGATGGGATTAACTTCCCCTTGAAACTGGTTGAAATAGAAAACAATGATGGGATTAACTTCCCCTTGAAAGTGTAGGAAATGGGTCCGGTGCCTAGGGTCTTTAGGCTATTTAGGCCCAGTGCCCCTGCGTAGCAACCAGTCATATCTTTGCTGTTGTTTATCCACTGGTTTGGCAAGTGGATTGTTTCCCTATATGCCCAACTATGGTTTGGTGACCTGGCCAAACAGGTGGATCTTACCCCAGGGCCAAACAGGTGGATCTTACCCCAGGGCCAAACAGGTGGATCTTACCCCAGGGCCAAATAAGGGGATCTTACCCCAGGGCCAAACAGGTGGATCTTACCCCAGGGCCAAACAATTGAATTACCACGGCGGGTATAGGCACCATCAGAGCCAATGCAGTCCCTGATCCAACAGGAACACCAAACCTGCCTGGTTGATTTGTGGTGCTGAATCCGGAGCTCTGCGCTGTCCCTGGTGCTGAAATTCTCTTTGCTCAGCGTCAAATCTCGGCACGAACTTCTTGAGGCTAGCCATATTCTTCATTTCCCAGGGTGCCACAGCCATGTGACCTGTGCTCTGATAAACTTCACTCACACTTTACTGCTGCGCTGCAAGTTGGAGTGATATCCCCCCCCCCTCACCCCCAGCAGCCGATCAGCAGAACAATGGGAAGGGAGCAAGATAGCAGCTCCCAGTAGGTATCAGAATAGCACTCAATAGTAAGAAATCCAAGTCTGGCTTGGGACTCCTCCAGTTACATGGGAGTAGGAGAAACAATAGGTTAGCTGAAAGCAGTTCTAATGGGTAGCGCTGGCTCCTTCTGAAAGCTCAGACTCAGGCACACTTTACTGCTGCGCTGCAAGTTGGAGTGATATCCCCCCCCCCTCACCCCCAGCAGCCAATCAGCAGAACAATGGGAAGGGAGCAAGATAGCAGCTCCCAGTAGGTATCAGAATAGCACTCAATAGTAAGAAATCCAAGTCCGGCTTGGGACTCCTCCAGTTACATGGGAGTAGGAGAAACAATAGGTTAGCTGAAAGCAGTTCTAATGTGTAGCGCTGGCTGAAAGCTCAGACTCAGGCACAAGGCACTGAGATGGCGCCTACACACCAATATTACAGCTACAAATACATTTGTTGGTTCAGGAATAAAAGGTTAAATGGCAGAGGGAATTATTTGCTGTGTAGCAGTGAATGGCTGATTGCGCCCCCACTTAGCACATCCCGACTGCTCCCTAATACCGAGGGGACGGGCCTTGTTCGGTGTCAGTGGAAGCCTTTGATGGCGTTTGGGCTGTGCCAAGTCACACCGAGGCCGATGCTTTGCTGAGTTTTGCTGAACAGATTAGAGAATAAAGAGCCTCTTTGTTGCAGCCGTTTCTGATGTTTTACAGTTTATTTAATTCCCGTTATTCTCTAGCGCACTTCTCCGAATCCATCGCCTCCGCTAACTAATGACGGTGCCAAGTTTATGTGCGACGCGAGTGTATTTACCCAAATGTCAGGGAGATTGCTCTCCGCCCATCTGTGCACCAACAGTCCGAAAACAGGGATTGTTTTGGGCGAATTAAACTGCCCCCAAAATATATTGCCAGGCAAAAGGGAGCACCGTCTGCGATGCCCACATCTGCTGAGCATTTCCATCCCCTTTTTTTCCCGGCAGAGGCGGCATAATAAGTCCCTGGCAGAAGAGCACTGGCATCGGCACGGTCGGCCAGGGCAGCAGCTGCACCCCTATAATCTCGCCTGGTCGTTAGCATCAAACAGCTGGGAGTCTCACTGGCCAAACTGGGCACCGACACCTCATTTTCAGCTCACAAAAATCACATTTTTGTAATTTGGACAAGATGTTGTGTCGCGGAGCGATGAATGAATTAACCAAGGCTGATGTGCCGCACATTATCTAGATCAAAATGGAGAGCCGCGATAGCCTGCCGCTGGCAGTGGGCACAGACCGGCCTGCCTCGTTGCCAGTAAGCGGGCATTACACTGATTTAAATGATGATAAAAGCCTGGAGGGGTTGGTTGTAAAGGCAGAGCGGCTCTGCAAGTCAACGATGATCCGTCATGGACTGTGAATCCAGTACAGTAGCTTAGCATTCAGTCTGCTTTGGTGATTGTCCCTCTGAACCAATAGGGGCACCATGGAATCCATCCTACAGGTGTTCCTCATATAGCAGCTGGGCAGCTTGGTCTTCACCATTGACCCCAATAAATAGCAATTCCATATGATCTTCCAAAGAAAGTTCTTCCAAGTAACCCACCACCCTGGCAAAAGTGTGAAGGATCTCCAGATCCCTTGTTACTCTCCTATAACTCAACAACAAATGAGTTCTTGGACCTTTCAAGTTATGGTGGTGTCTAGGGAAGAACAAAAAATTCTAGCTCACTAGATACCTCCCATGATCACTTTGGTGATCACCCCTCAGAGCCAATGGGGCACCGTGGAATCCATCCTACAGGTGTTCCTTATATAGCAGCTGGGCACCAAGTAGCAAAGACCTTGGTCTTCACCATTGACCCCAATAAATAGCAATTCCATATGATCTTTCAAAGAAAGCTCTTCCAAGTAACCCCCCACCCTGGCAAAAGTGTGGAGGATCTCGAGATCCCTTGTTACCCTCCTATAACTCAAATAAGTTCTTGGCTTCTTGGACCTTTCACGTTATGGTGATGTCTAGGGAAGAACAAAAAATTCCTTGGGACTGAAATATATTTTATAGATAGCTCACTAGATACCTCCCGTGATCACCTTGGTGATCACCCCTCAGAGCCAATAGGGGCACCATGGAATCCATCCTACAGGTGTTCCTCATATAGCAGCTGGGCACCAAGTAGCAAAGACCTTGGTCTTCACCATAGCACAAAAGCCACACCCACAAGTAACCCATCACTATGGCAAAAGTGTGAAGGATCTCCAGATCCCTTGTTACCCCTACTATAACTCAACAAGTAATGAGTTCTTGGCTTCTTGGAGCTTTCACGGTATGGTGGTGTCTAGGGAAGAACAAAAAAAATTCCTTGGGACTGAAATATATTTCCTTGGGCTGAAGGATGTCAGAAACTCCTTCCACCCACAAGTAACCCACCACCCTGGCAAAAATGTGAAGGATCTCCAGATCCCTTGTTACCTGTACTATAACTCAACAAGAAATGAGTTCTTGGCTTCTTGGAGCTTTCACGTTATGGTGGTGTCTAGGGAAGAACAAAAAATTCCTTGGGACTGAAATATATTTTCCCCACCACCCTGGCAAAACTGTGAAGGATCTCCAGATGCCTTGTTACCCTCCTATAACTCAACAAGAAATGAGTTTTTGGCTTCTTGGACCTTTCACGTTATGGTGGTGTCTAGGGAATAACAAAAAATTCCTTGGGCTCACTAGATACCCCCCCGTATATGTGCATCAAAAAAGAGATGGCTCGTACTTTTCAAATGTTACTGGTGCAACAGAAGCAACTTTCTGCTGCACCTCTCTTCAAAAACAGATGTAAAGTGCTCTCTGGTTGCTAGGCAACCGGGAAAACAGACCGCAAAGATTTTTGTGTTATTATTTTTCATGACTTCTCTTTCTAATGAGACCCTTCTCTTTGATAGCGTTGGTATCTCTAGCAACCCTGGGAGAAACTAAAATGAGTGCTCTAGAGCCAGAACACTGGGGTCAACTTTTGCTTTTAAAAAAAGTAGATTTTTGGTTTGAGACACGTCTTGTATAAACCGACATCCCACTCATTTCGCTCATTGCAGGAACGTCTCGGTGCTACACATTAGAGTGACACATTAGAGCGCGTCGCTCACACAAGGTCTTTTTATTGTCTCGAAACATCTGTTGAAGGCCGATGTGAAGTTATTGTGTGTCCCTCAAGGACAGCCTCTCCAAACAGTCTCTTCTGTCCCCAACACAACTCATAGCTTGAGAATAAATTCCTGTACAAACTATTCCGAGTATTCCAGAAGAGAAGAGAAGACACTTGAAGTCCTCTGTTGCCGGAACCCTTGCAAACCAACTCAAGGAGCTCTTCAACGGTGAAGATAAAGGTGTTTCTAAAAACCCGCGAGACAATGGCCGACTCGTTTATCAAAAGGAAGTCTCCACAGGAGTAAATCACCCATCATTCTACAAAAGACCATTGGAAAAGATATTCTGTTATCAGAGAGGAAAAACATGTTCATTCAGGGAGAAGGTCCCTCTTAATCAGTGTGTAATACGTGATAACTCTCGGTTCTGGACGTTCCGTTTCCTCCACGTACTCAGAGCGTTATTACAAAGTGACCTTCTCTTTAAAGGGCAATGAATCATCTCAAGGAACAGAGACAATTGTTCATCGTGCCGGCTATATTGAGAGCTCAGTCGGAGCCCTTGAACTTCTTTCTAAAGAGCGCTACCTTGACCATCAACTTGTTTTTAAATAAGCAAATCGATCTTTAGGTATTTGGAAGAGTGGGGCAACTGCCCTGGACCCCTGTAGAGCAACACTTTCAGATATACTAAGGGTGGGAAAGCTTAGTTAGTGACCATATCCTCACCTCTTGATTGTTGCATTCCACAGGGGGTCAGTTGGGTTGCCCCTCCTAATCCTGCTATAACTGCCCCTGCCCTTCTGGGAAGGTTCCCACTAGATGTTGGAACAGTGTTGCTGGGAGTTGCTCCCATTCAGCCACAAGAGCATTAGTGAGGTTGGGCAGTGATGTTGGGGGTCAGGCTCACAGTCGGGGTTCCATCCCACAGGGGGTCAGTTGGGTTGCCCCTCCTCTTGCTGCTATAACTGCCCCTGCCCTTCTGGGAAGGTTCCCACTAGATGGTGGAACAGTGTTGCTGGGAGTTGCTCCCATTCAGCCACAAGAGCATTAGTGAGGTTGGGCAGTGATGTTGGGGATCAGGCTCACAGTCGGGGTTCCATCCCACAGGGGGTCAGTTGGGTTGCCCCTCCCCTTGCTGCTATAACTGCCCCTGCCCTTCTGGGAAGGTTCCCACTAGATGGTGGAACAGTGTTGCTGGGAGTTGCTCCCATTCAGCCACAAGGGCATTAGTGAGGTTGGGCAGTGATGTTGGGGATCAGGCTCACAGTCGGGGTTCCATCCCACAGGGGGTCAGTTGGGTTGCCCCTCCCCTTGCTGCTATAACTGCCCCTGCCCTTCTGGGAAGGTTCCCACTAGATGTTGGAACAGTGTTGCTGGGAGTTGCTCCCATTCAGCCACAAGGGCATTAGTGAGGTTGGGCAGTGATGTTGGGGATCAGGCTCACAGTCGGGGTTTCACTGGAATCAGGGGCCCAAACCATGGCCCCAGCCCATTATTCCTCCTCCACCATTGTTACTATTGGCATTATGCACTCAACCCTTTACCCCCCAATCTGTTAATGCTGGCATCGCCCATAGTGATTTCTTTGGGTTTCTTTGCCATTACACCACTCCGGCTGACACTTGGCATTGTCTGTAATAACATATTATAACTGGAGTAGGATATAGAGGTGGAAGTGGTTTCTGAGGCTATTGATGAACAAAACCCCGAGGATCCGCAGCTTTCTCATCCATTGTGTACATTACACTAAAAGTTTTACAGCAAATTGACAGCAGCGCCTTCCGGTGGTGATTTCATTAATTTGCTAAACACTGATGTTTCTGGTCGGACATGAAAGCGAAACTGTGAAGTTGAACAGTGACTTTTATACATTCTGCCAGCTCAACCCTAAACCCATCCAGTCTCTGTGGCATCAAGGGACTACTTGTGTGTGTGGTACTGAGCAGGGCAGGCAGTAACCCTTCCAACACTTTCCCCTGTCTCTGCCCCTATATATTAGGTACCTACCTAGTGCTACCAACCCCTATTTCTGTAGGGAAATGAGAGCAGGGCAGGCAGTAACCCTTCCAACACTTTCCCCTGTCTCTGCCCCTATATATTAGGTACCTACCTAGTGCTACCAACCCCTATTTCTGTAGGGAAATGAGAGCAGAGCAGGCAGTAACCCTTCCAGCACTTTCCCCTGTCTCTGCCCCTATATATTAGGTACCTACCTAGTGCTACCAACCCCTATTTCTGTAGGGAAATGAGAGCAGGGCAGGCAGTAACCCTTCCAACACTTTCCCCTGTCTCTGCCCCTATATATTAGGTACCTACCTAGTGCTACCAACCCCTATTTCTGTAGGGAAATGAGAGCAGGGCAGGCAGTAACCCTTCTAACACTTTCCCCTGTCTCTGCCCCTATATATTAGGTACCTACCTAGTGCTACCAACCCCTATTTCTGTAGGGAAATGAGAGCAGGGCAGGCAGTAACCCTTCCAACACTTTCCCCTGTCTCTGCCCCTATATATTAGGTACCTACCTAGTGCTACCAACCCCTATTTCTGTAGGGAAATGAGAGCAGAGCAGGCAGTAACCCTTTCAACACTTTCCCCTGTCTCTGCCCCTATATATTAGGTACCTACCTAGTGCTACCAACCCCTATTTCTGTAGGGAAATGAGAGCAGAGCAGGCAGTAACCCTCCCAACACTTTCCCCTGTCTCTGCCCCTATATATTAGGTACCTACCTAGTGCTACCAACCCCTATTTCTGTAGGGAATGAGAGCAGGGCAGGCAGTAACCCTTCCAACACTTTCCCCTGTCTCTGCCCCTATATATTAGGTACCTACCTAGTGCTACCAACCCCTATTTCTGTAGGGAAATGAGAGCAGGGCAGGCAGTAACCCTTCCAACACTTTCCCCTGTCTCTGCCCCTATATATTAGGTACCTACCTAGTGCTACCAACCCCTATTTCTGTAGGGAAATGAGAGCAGGGCAGGCAGTAACCCTTCCAACACTTTCCCCTGTCTCTGCCCCTATATATTAGGTACCTACCTAGTGCTACCAACCCCTATTTCTGTAGGGAAATGAGAGCAGGGCAGGCAGTAACCCTTCCAACACTTTCCCCTGTCTCTGCCCCTATATATTAGGTACCTACCTAGTGCTACCAACCCCTATTTCTGTAGGGAAATGAGAGCAGGGCAGGCAGTAACCCTTCCAACACTTTCCCCTGTCTCTGCCCCTATATATTAGGTACCTACCTAGTGCTACCAACCCCTATTTCTGTAGGGAGGTGAGAGCAGGGCAGGCAGTAACCCTTCCAACACTTTCCCCTGTCTCTGCCCCTATATATTAGGTACCTACCTAGTGCTACCAACCCCTATTTCTGTAGGAAATGAGACAGTAACGTGGGAGCAATATATTCCGAGTATCCCCTTTCTTTACTCACACAAACATTTCCATCTTTTGATATTTGGGAAATTGTATATTTCGTTGATGTCATTGCGCCGTGTCATTGATTGATTGCGAGATCTTCTCCCTCTCGTCCCGCGCTGAGCGCCATGAACAGAAACATAATTCACATCCGACTCGTTCTTATCTCCTGCTTAACCTCAGCTAAACTTGCGCCGTTCAGTAACTTATTGGGAGCTTTTTGCTCGGGAAGGTTCTGCGGGGAGAATCGGGGGAGATAAAGTTGGATTTATGCTTAAGCCGAGTATTATCGGAACAAAATATGGGCCTCGCTGTTAGGAAGGGCGATAGGGGGAATAATTCATCTCTTAAATGCTCTGCGCTTTTCTGGGGTTTCGCAAGTCATAATAATTGTCTTTGGCCGATATCTGTGATCGCTGCGCTTAACCTTGGTGCCGGCTCCGCTCCGGGGCCCAAACCTGCCGCGTCTTTGGGCCAATTTCCTGCAATTAATGTGTGTGGCTTTAGGGTGCTAATGAAGAGCGTTGGGGTGCATCTGAACGCGGGTTCCTATTCTCACATTCTGACTTTTAACCTCTCGGCTGTCCGTGTAGAACTGCAGCCGGAATGGGCCAATTAGTGGGTTCCAGGTTCTGGTTGAGCTGATGGGAGATGGGGGGGCTGTTGACTCAGAAAGGGCAAGGGTGGAACCATTATTTGCATGGGGGTGGAGTGATAATATAACTTAGTGATGTCATCAATATGGCGGAGACTGGTTGGGTCTGGGACGTGCCCCAAAGTCGTGTTGGATAACGTGAGAAAGGTCAAAATTCTGATTTCTGGGCTGATTTCATTAGTTGGGAGATGGGACAAGTATGGGGAATCTGTTTGGGTCTGGGTGATGGCGTCAGTACCACTTGGGTGATACCATAACGACTAATTGTGGGCTCGGTTGTGTCACCATTGTAGCGAGGATCAATTGGATCGTCATCGATATAACAGGGACCAGTTGGGTGCTGTTTTATGTCATCATGATAGTGTTGGACTGGGGTGTCCAGGGCCCAATGGGGCTGCCGCCTGGGGGCCCCCCCACCAAATTCTGGAGTTGATAAGCCCCCACTGCGTACCCCACTAGTCCAATAAATACTAATTGTGGGCCGGGTGGTGTCACCATTGTGCGGAGGATTAATTGGATCATTATCGATATAACAGGGACCAGTTGGGTTCTGTTTGATGTCATCGTTATAGTGTTGGACTGGGGTGTCCAGGGCCCAATGGGGCTGCTGCCTGGGGGCCCCCCGCCCCATTCAGGAGCTGATAACCCCCCCACTACGTACCCCACTTCCTGGGGCCTTGGTGGCCCACTCTAACCCGTCATTAGTCCAATAAATACTAATTGTGGGCCAGGTGGTGTCACCATTGTGTTGGGGATCAATTGGATCGTCATCGATATAACAGGGACCAGTTGGGTTCTGTTTGATGTCATCGTTATAGTATTGGACTGGGGTGTCCAGGGCCCAATGGGGCTGCTGCCTGGGGGCCCCCCGTCCCATTCAGGAGCTGATAACCCCCCCCCCACTACGTACCCCACTTCCTGGGGCCTTGGTGGCCCACTCTAACCCGTCATTAGTCCAATAAATACTAATTGTGGGCTGGGTGATGTCATTAATACCATTTATTAACCTTCATCCTATCAGTAGGGGGGTTGTAAAAAGGTGGACAACCCCAATGTTACGTCCATCATACCGTGGGGGGGCGGCAGCCCTAATATCCGTATATAACAGTTTCCATTTAACCAATACAATTCTACAGTCATTGACATCCCTGTATAAAGCAGATTCAATAGGGAACCTGTTTATGTATTATAATTGGCCACTTACCATTCCCTCGGGGAGACATTAATCATCTGTTTTGTTGTTTTCTTGCTTCATTTTATTCTTCTCTTCAATAGATTTGGGGTGAATATTCCCTCAAGCGCAGATTTATATCATTCGGGATGTGGGTTCTTTATTAGGGGGTACATTGGCTCCTCGGTTCCAGGAAATGGCTGGGGGTACATAAGAGGCAAAGGCAGATCAGATATTGCCCTGGGAGGGTAAACAACCCCCCCCCCCCGAAAACTATAAGCATAAGAATACTGGGAATGAATGTAAAGCTTTGGGGTTAATAGAAATTAAAACTTTTTTTCCCCAGAGCTGTTTGTTTTTGCGCCTCGGCTCCTTCCGACTTAATATTCATAAATTCCCCTCTCTGACGGCACAAAACCAGATTCAATTACTAAAGAAAAAGGCCCCAATTGTAGGTGGGTCGCCGCAGACTAAAATGAGCTGCTCGCTGAGGCGGGACGTGGCGCCGAGACGCGGAAGTTTAGCTTAGTAATTATAAAGCGCTTGCATTGGGTGGGTAAATAAATATATGGGGATTGGGGGCACAGGCGCCGGGCTTTGGTCTTAGTTCTTTTTTACAGCTTTATTTATTTCATTTTGGCTCAGCTCGGGCTGTTTCAGTGCAGAGCATAAAGCGCGACCGAATTCCGCAACTGAGCCGCTTAATATACGCCCAAATGTGCCGCCAATATACGCCAAAATGTGCCGGCAATATACGCCCAAATGTGCCGCCAATATACGCCCAAATGTGCCGGCAATATAAGCCCAAATGTGCCACCAATATAAGCCCAAATGTGCTGCCAATATACGGCCAAATGTGCCGCCAATATACACCCAAATGTGCCACCAATATAAGCCCAAATGTGCTGCCAATATACGGCCAAATGTGCCACCAATATACAACCAAATGTGCCGCCAATATACACCCAAATGTGCCACCAATATAAGCCCAAATGTGCTGCCAATATACGGCCAAATGTGCCGCCAATATACACCCAAATGTGCCGCCAATATAAGCCCAAATGTGCTGCCAATATACACCCAAATGTGCCACCAATATAAGCCCAAATGTGCTGCCAATATACGGCCAAATGTGCCGCCAATATACAACCAAATGTGCCGCCAATATACACCCAAATGTGCCACCAATATAAGCCCAAATGTGCTGCCAATATACGGCCAAATGTGCCGCCAATATACACCCAAATGTGCCGCCAATATACGCCCAAATGTGCCGCCAATATAAGCCCGAAAGTGCCACCAATATAAGCCCAAAAGTGCCGCCAATATACAGCCAAATGTGCCGCCAATATATGCCCAAATGTGCCGCCAATATACGCCCGAAAGTGCCACAAATTACTCCCAAATGTGCCGCCAGTAAATTCTCACACTCAGACCCAGCAGTGACGCTCTAATGTATCCTGGTTGGTATCATGGAATCTGACCATCATGCTCTTCTTCTGTGGCCCAAAGGCTTAGAGATTGGATCAGCCCAATGTTGAGGAGCCAATATGATAAATGCCAAGAGGCGGGGTGCAGGTTTGATTGTGTCCCTTGTGTAATATAGTGTCCCATATGGTCAACTGGCTCTACAGGGCTTCCAGTGCACTTTATATAACCCACCAACAGGGGGCAGGCTGACATGAATAATTTTGGTTTTCGAAACCAACCTCTACTGGATTCAAGATGGTGACAGCTGGGAAACAGAGCAACGTTACGTATTATGGTTACAGTAGGGCAAGATGGAAATGGTAGGGTAAGCTGGAGACAGTAGGGCAAAATAGAGACGGTAGGGTAAGAAGGAGACGGTAGGGCAAGATGAAGACAGTAGGGCAAGATGGAGACAGTAGGGCAAGATGGAGACGGTAGGGTAAGATGGAGACAGTAGGGCAAAATGGAGACAGTAGGGCAAGATGGAGACAGTAGGGTAAGATGGAGACAGTAGGGTAAGCTGGAGACAGTAGGGCAAAATAGAGACGGAAGGGTAAGAAGGAGACGGTAGGGCAAGATGAAGACAGTAGGGCAAGATGGAGACAGTAGGGCAAGATGGAGACAGTAGGGCAAAATGGAGACAGTAGGGCAAGATGGAGACAGTAGGGCAAGATGGAGACAGTAGGGCAAATTGGAGACGGTAGGGCAAGATGGAGACAGTAGGGCAAGATGGGGACGGTAGGGTAAGATGGAGACAGTAGGACAAGATGGAGACAGTAGGGCAAGATGGAGACAGTAGGGCAAGATGGAGACAGTAGGGCAAGATGGAGACAGTAGGGCAAGATGGAGACAGTAGGGTAAGATGGAGACAGTAGGGCAAGATGGAGACAGTAGGGTAAGATGGAGACAGTAGGGCAAGATGGAGACAGTAGGGTAAGATGGAGACAGTAGGGTAAGATGGAGACAGTAGGGCAAGATGGAGATGGTATATCAAGATGGTTGCAGAAAGTCAAGAAGATGACAACGTAGAACAGGTTAGAGAGAGTAGAGCAGCAGAAAGGCAAGACATACACATAGAGGCAAGACAAGATAAAGACAATTGGGAAAATATTGATAGTAGGGTGTGATAGTTTTGCCCAATCTTATTTTTAAAGAGCAGCTCCCAGCATGCACCTGCATCCAAAATCTGCTAGGGTGCTTGGGGTTTGTCCACATCAGTTAAATTGCCATAGATTGTGCAATCTGCATTTGTATACCAGGCCCTATAAAGTCTGTTGTGCCTTTTGGCCATTATCTACAAAACTACCTACCCTAGGAACCCTAGTGGGTATGTTACAATACAGTCTGGCTGTGGTACTTACCTTCTTTTCCTGGTTGTGCACTGAGCTTCTACAGCCTGTGGGGGGCGCAACAAATCTGATGAATTTTGGTTAATGATATTCAATTGGCTGGAAGGAGAGTAATAAAGGGTATAGTGCAACTGGAAACACAGAGACCAACTACCGATATGGCAGCTTCCCGCCCCAGAGAGCCAGGGGATTGTATGGGGGACTGGGGGTATTTGTATAGCATGTGTGTGTTTATTAAACAAATATTACCCGTATGTCTGAATAGCAATGATAATTCCCTTCTGCCCGTGTTGCTTTGCCGTCCCTAAGCCTTTGCTGAATAGGGTCAACTCATTATCTGTCGGGCCGACTCGGCAAACACGGCAGAGATTTCCAAGATGTAGAAAAATAAATTGTAATGGTTCTTAGGGGAGACTCGGTGACCTTCCTGCCTCTAATGCAATCTCAAGGGGCCTCTTGGCCCCACTTTCCTGCCTTGTGATAACAGGAGCGAGTCTAATGCACTTGTAATCAAAGCTGCCGGGGGTAAAATGGCCGAATAATGTAGAGAGGCTTTGCCCCTCAGCCCAACATGCAGAGAGAGTCCTTATGGGGTAAAACTGTGGGGGCAAATGGGATTAACTGTGCCAGGGAAGGGGTATTGTGCATTAGTTGGAGGCTGCTGTGTAAGGTGCCACCTGTACGGTTTGGGCCCAGATAGCCCGGTTTTCGGTAGGACGGTACGGGTCAAAACTACCTGCCTGGTTTTTCCAATTTGGTATTTGGAATTTCCCCCAGCATGGCCAGAACTAGGGGTAAGCAGAAGGTGCACCAATGATGGGGGGGGCACCAGGCAGGTAACTCTTCTTTTACCCACAACCGGTTCCGGATCCTTTCTCCTCACTGTGTAGCGACCCCAGTAACCTTTTCCTGTAGACCACGCGCACGGGGAAGGGGGGGGGGGGGGCTGTGGTTGTTAGCAGTGGGCCGGCCAAGCCAACCAGGTTTCCTAGGGCTTATTCTCTGTAATAATAAAACAGTACCTGTACTTGATCCCAACTAAGATATAATTACCCCTTATTGGGGCAGAACAGTCCTATTGGGTTTATTTAATGGTTAAATGATTCCCTTTTCTCTGTAATAATAAAACAGTACCTGTACTTGATCCCAACTAAGATATAATTACCCCTTATTGGGGGCAGAACAGCCCTATTGGGTTTATTTCATGGTTAAATGATTCCCTTTTCTCTGTAATAATAAAACAGTACCTGTACTTGATCCCAACTAAGATATAATTACCCCTTATTGGGGCAGAACAGCCCTATTGGGTTTATGTAATGGTTAAATGATTCCCTTTTCTCTGTAATAATAAAACAGTACCTGTACTTGATCCCAACTAAGATATAATTACCCCTTATTGGGGCAGAACAGCCCTATTGGGTTTATTTAATGGTTAAATGATTCCCTTTTCTCTGTAATAATAAAACAGTACCTGTACTTGATCCCAACTAAGATATAATTACCCCTTATTGGGGGCAGAACAGCCCTATTGGGTTTATTTCATGGTTAAATGATTCCCTTTTCTCTGTAATAATAAAACAGTACCTGTACTTGATCCCAACTAAGATATAATTACCCCTTATTGGGGCAGAACAGCCCTATTGGGTTTATTTAATGGTTAAATGATTCCCTTTTCTCTGTAATAATAAAACAGTACCTGTACTTGATCCCAACTAAGATATAATTACCCCTTATTGGGGGCAGAACAGCCCTATTGGGTTTATTTCATGGTTAAATGATTCCCTTTTCTCTGTAATAATAAAACAGTACCTGTACTTGATCCCAACTAAGATATAATTACCCCTTATTGGGGCAGAACAGCCCTATTGGGTTTATTTAATGGTTAAATGATTCCCTTTTCTCTGTAATAATAAAACAGTACCTGTACTTGATCCCAACTAAGATATAATTACCCCTTATTGGGGCAGAACAGCCCTATTGGGTTTATTTAATGGTTAAATGATTCCCTTTTCTCTGTAATAATAAAACAGTACCTGTACTTGATCCCAACTAAGATATAATTACCCCTTATTGGGGGCAGAACAGCCCTATTGGGTTTATTTCATGGTTAAATGATTCCCTTTTCTCTGTAATAATAAAACAGTACCTGTACTTGATCCCAACTAAGATATAATTACCCCTTATTGGGGGCAGAACAGCCCTATTGGGTTTATTTCATGGTTAAATGATTCCCTTTTCTCTGTAATAATAAAACAGTACCTGTACTTGATCCCAACTAAGATATAATTACCCCTTATTGGGGCAGAACAGCCCTATTGGGTTTATTTAATGGTTAAATGATTCCCTTTTCTCTGTAATAATAAAACAGTACCTGTACTTGATCCCAACTAAGATATAATTACCCCTTATTGGGGGCAGAACAGCCCTATTGGGTTTATGTAATATTTTATTAATTTTTTAGTAGACTTAAGGTATGAAGATCGCAATTACTTATCTGGAATACCCTTGGTCCTGAGCATTCTGGATAATGGATCCTATACCTGTACAGACCATTGTTGCAGGATAAAAGTCCCTCCGAGCCCTGTAGAAGGGCAATGATTACGTGCGTTGGAGAGAATATTCAGACCCACAGACCGGCGGCGCTTTTATTTTCTGTTATTTCCATTGCGCAGGGAATGACACTCGGGGTAATTGTCTCTTAGTAGAAATAATGGGATTTGTCCAGGAGGAGTCACAGAAAGGCAATTATATTGCGCAGGAAACAGATCGGCAAAACAAATGACTTTTAACTGGCGACGTGGCTCAATATCACCCCCGAAAACATTCGCCGCTGTTTATCCGCTTTCCATTTGCCGCGGGGAATCCGGAGGTGCAGGTTGGTTGGTCACCTGATGGCATTTCCCGGGGTAGTTTGGGGCAAAAGTGTTAAGAAATGGGTGGGGGGGGGGGGGTGTAGGAGGAAAACGCGTTGGCGTTATATGTTATAAATGGGAACTTGTCATTTCAGTTTGATTTGGAATTATTGACCCGTAAGAAGATGGTCTTCCTAGCGGAACAGGGAATGCTGGGAGTTGAATAAAAGAGTGTTTTGGGTTGCTATTGGTTTGGACTGGGGGGTGCAGGGTGGTAGCCCCGATGGGCCCTGCACCCCCCCAATCTGACCCTATAGCAACCCAAAACACCCATCTTTTATTCATCTCCCAGCATCCCCTGTGCCCCCACTGCCTCCCCTATACCCCCCCACAGCAGCCCCCATCGACGTCCCCCCATGAGTGAAACTTACTTTCAACTAGGGAAGCTACGAATCCAGGATTCAGTTCGGTATTTGGCCTTTTTGGATTTAAAAATCTGAGCTGTCAATCATATATCACCTGCCCCGCCTCTATGCCGAAGGCATAGAGGCGGGGCAGGCAATATATGATTGACAGCTCAGATTTTCAATTACAATTACTTTTACTTCCTATTTAGCACTTCCTAGATATCACCTAGATAGCAAATGTATAAAATGTTGGGGTGCTACAAAGCTTTGCCTTAATAACAGTGTATACAAAATGGCGGCTTCCTTCCAACCATGACAGTAAACTCCAACACTGAAGGAGAAAGAAATTCAATAATGAATATAGTGCAAGTAAAGTTCATTTTGTTCTACTAACATGATAGCAAAGGATTTGGAATTATTTCTTAGGGTGACAGTTCCCCTTTAAGGCCTATGGGACATATGAAGAATTGTTTGACTGCTGCTGAGACAGCACAATAGTGTTGCTAAATATTATCCTTTATATTCATAGGTGGGGGGTTCTCAGAGCCCCCCCTCTGTTATCCCTCCTTGTTTTGGTGTAAATAGCTCAGAATTGAGTTCCAAGGTTAATCACAAGTACCTATTGATCGGCCGGAGAGCAGAAAACACACCGCGGCCGCCTCCTCTATGGTAATTCTCACCTTTGGAAAAGTGAATCTGATTCATTGACTGTGCCGGGGAATAAATAGCGGCTGGGGCTGCCTCCCATTGTCGGAGATTAAAGAGAGAGAATCTCGGCAACAAAGCCCCCCCCCCCCCCGAATCTCTTGGGGGGAACGTGAGAAACGATTCTATTCTATCCGTGTCCCCGGACTGACTTTAGGCGAGAGGCGCAGCTTTCGATTTGTGTAGGAAAAAGATATCAAGTCCCAGAGGGTCGGCTTAGATCTGATTTCTGGGAAAGGATTGAATGAAGACCCTTGGGGGGTTAAATATAAATGATGTACGGGGTGTTTGGGGGGGCTGTGAAGGGGCAAGTGACACCTAGAATTAGAAATATCCTGGAAGCATTTATATGTATGTATGTGGGCCAGTAATACCATAACCACAGTATGTTCAGCTACTGGGGAGTGGAAACAGTAGGAGAAGATGGAGACAGTAGGGCAAGATGGAGACAGTAGGGCAAGATGGGGACAGTAGGGCAAGATGGAGACAGTAGGACAAGATGGAGACAGTAGGACAAGATGGGGACAGTAGGGCAAGATGGAGACAGTAGGGCAAGATGGGGACAGTAGGGCAAGATGGAGACAGTAGGGCAAGATGGAGACAGTAGGGCAAGATGGAGACAGTAGGGCAAGATGGAGACAGCAGGGCAAGATGGAGACAGCAGGGCAAGATGGAGACAGTAGGGCAAGATGGAGACAGTAGGGCACAATGGAGACAGTAGGGCACAATGGAGACAGTAGGGCACAATGGAGACAGTAGGGCACAATGGAGACAGTAGGGCACAATGGAGACAGTAGGGCAAGATGGAGACAGCAGGGCAAGATGGAGACAGCAGGGCAAGATGGAGACAGCAGGGCAAGATGGAGACAGTAGGGCACAATGGAGACAGTAGGGCACAATGGAGACAGTAGGGCACAATGGAGACAGTAGGGCACAATGGAGACAGTAGGGCACAATGGAGACAGCAGCTACATGTTACTATGCTGTGGGTATTTGGGTAGGTGGGACGGCGCCGTTACAATCCCATGATTCTCTCTCTGTTCATCTCAGAGACCTTGTCCTTTATATTTTCTATAATTTATCCGCTGCTTATTTTTTTTTTTTCTTTTAATCTAAAAGAATTTCAGCTTCATTCGACGCTCTATTATCCCCAGACACCACCGAGGCTGTACCTGCGGAGGAGTCTCCCCCGTCCTTTCCTTCCCGACGCGTAGGAACGCCGCAGCCCGTAATTGTAATTAATCTTTTAAATGCCGACATCAAAGTGGAAGCAGCAGGACGGACTGTTCACTTAATAAAGCAGACAAAAGAAATTAGTGCCAAACAGGCTTAATGATCAGATGTCACGGAACTTACAATTCATTTCCATTCTCGAGCCGACGCTCCCGGATTATTATCAGGGGAAAGAAATATTAGAGAGTTAAAGAGAGGATCAGATTCAGGCTCAGCCTTGGGGGGCATCTGGGGGCTAAAGTCCCACTGTCTGGGCTCAAATCACTCACTTACTTGATAGACAGACCAATTTAGTAGGCGGGGTTACATTATATATGCCCCGTTCCCACTAGATGGTGGAACAGTGTTGCTGGGAGTTGCTCCCATTCAGCCACAAGGGCATTAGTGAGGTTGGGCAGTGATGTTGGGGATCAGGCTCACAGTCGGGGTTCCATCCCACAGGGGTCAGTTGGGTTGCCCCTCCCCTTGCTGCTATAACTGCCCCTGCCCTTCTGGGAAGGTTCCCACTAGATGGTGGAACAGTGTTGCTGGGAGTTGCTCCCATTCAGCCACAAGGGCATTAGTGAGGTTGGGCACTGATGTTGGGGATCAGGCTCACAGTCGGGGTTCCATCCCACAGCGGCTCAGTTTGATTGCCCCTCCCTTTGCTGCTATAACTGCCCCTGCCCTTCTGGGAAGGTTCCCACTAGATGGTGGAACAGTGTTGCTGGGAGTTGCTCCCATTCAGCCACAAGAGCATTAGTGAGGTTGGGCAGTGATGTTGGGGGTCAGGCTCACAGTCGGGGTTCCATCCCACAGGGGGTCAGTTGGGTTGCCCCTCCCCTTGCCGCTATAACTGCCCCTGCCCTTCTGGGAAGGTTCCCACTAGATGGTGGAACAGTGTTGCTGGGAGTTGCTCCCATTCAGCCACAAGAGCATTAGTGAGGTTGGGCAGTGATGTTGGGGGTCAGGCTCACAGTCGGGGTTCCATCCCACAGGGGTTCAGTTGGGTTGCCCCTCCCTTTGCTGCTATAACTGCCCCTACTCTGGGAATGATTCCTCAGTGTCAGCGCAAGGTCCTCAGTGCCATTTATCAGACCTATTAATCCTATTTATCCAACTGCCCATTTCTTCCTTCTTCACTGCACATTTTAGGGTTGACTTCCCCTTTAAACACAATCTTCTACTTATTTCCCACACTGTACCCCCATACAGCAGAGCACAGTAGAACTATAGATTTTTCTGGTGCTCTATAGAGATATATTTTTGTTATATCCGCGGTGTGCCATATCCCAAATACCTGTGTCTGGGGGGGCAATACAGTGCAAGTAATGCCCCATAATTCTCATCCATTTCCCCCCCGCTCAGGAGGATGATGAGAGACGGCCTGTAGCCTACAGACTGCTATTTATTCATGGCTTCTCCCTGCGAGAGCGCCGCCGTCTCTCCATCCTTGGGGTCTCACAACCCATCGGACGTCTCTCTGACCTTTTCGCTTATAATGTGCAGGCCGGGCCGATCTGTTTGCAAAGGTTAAACAAGCGACTGCCAGTCAAGCAAAGAGCTTTAGTTGCCCCCGGCCGGGCCCCTCCTGGGGCAGATACACTGGGCCGGAGCCGCTGTCGGACTCGCAGGATTTGATTCAGTTTCTCCTGAAATATTTTAGATGAAATTCTCTGTTTCCAGTGCGAGGGGGTGTAAATCCCAGAGTAACGGGTTCCGCCTGAGAGTAAATTTACTTCTAACTGTGACATTTACACTGAGTTTGTTACAAATGAAGGATTTGAGGGGTTTTTCATTATTTAAAATGATTTATAAATGTGATTTCTATCAACTTCTATCCAGCACGGGATTCCCATACTGCCCCTCTGTCTTGCCCTACTGTCTCCATCTTGCCCTACTGGCTCCATCTTGTCCTACTGTCTCCATCTTGTCCTACTGTCTCCATCTTGCCCTACTGTCTCCATCTTGCCCTACTGTCTCCATCTTGTCCTACTGTCTCCATCTTGCCCTACTCTCTCCATCTTGCCCTACTGTCTCCATCTTGCCCTACTGTCTCCATCTTGCCCTACTGTCTCCATCTTGCCCTACTGTTTCCATCTTGCCCTACTGTTTCCATCTTGCCCTACTGTCTCCATCTTGCCCTACTGTTTCCATCTTGCCCTACTGTCTCCATCTTGCCCTACTGTCTCCATCTTGCCCTACTGTCTCCATCTTGCCCTACTGTCCCCATCTTGCCCTACTGTCTCCATCTTGCCCTACTGTTTCCATCTTGCCCTACTGTCTCCATCTTGCCCTACTGTCTCCATCTTGCCCTACTGTCTCCATCTTGCCCTACTGTCTCCATCTTGCCCTACTGTCTCCATCTTGCCCTACTGTCTCCATTTTACCCTACTGTCCCCATCCTGCCCTACTGTCTCCATCTTGCCCTACTGTCTCCATCTTGCCCTAATGTCTCCATCTTGCCCTACTGTCTCCATCTTGCCCTACTGTCTCCATCTTGCCCTACTGTCTCCATCTTGCCCTGAAGTCATATTGTACCTATTTATTGCACCTTGCCTTCCATTATATAAATGCACCCTACTATCTCCATGTTGCCCCACTGTCTCTATATTAATCCAATGTTGCCAACTTGCCCCACTTCCCCTATTACCCCCTACTCTATCCCTACAGCTGCTGATTTAATTGCCCCATATGTGTACCCCTGTACAGACAGCTGTTATTATAAATCTACTCTCCCTTCTCCCCCCCCCCCCCAAGTCTCTCTATAAGTCACCCCCAGTCACACTGGGAACTGAATTTCCAACGCATTCTAGCAATTTGCAGCCCCCCCAAGCTGAATATTACCCCCCCCCCCCCGGCCTGTGCTCCCCGGGAGCTGCTGGGATTCATTAGTGTCACAGTGTGACTGTCACGTCTAGTTCTGCGGCGCTGCCCGTGCTCCCCCCCCTCGTAACACTTAATAGAAAGCAAATGTATTCCCCCCCCCCAGTGGGCAGCAATAGTCCTGGGGGGTAAATCTTGTCACCTGCATTCCAGGGAGCAACAATTATGTCTTTGCCCGGATTCTACATTCCCAGTTATGGCCTTTATTTGCCTTAATGCGACTTTAACTCTCGCTCAGTTCCGCTGCGGCGCTCCCCCTGGAACGATTCCTCATATTTGTACTGGTATGGGTATTGGTACTGGTACTGGTATTGGTACTGGTATTGGTACTGGTACTGGTTTTGGAACTAGTATTGGTACTGGTACTGTTATGGGTACTGTTATGGGTACTGGTATGGGTACTGGTATGGGAACTGGTATTGGTACTGGTATGGGTACTGGTATTGGAACTGGTATTGGAACTGGTACTGATACTGGTACTGGTACTGTTATTGGTACTGGTATTGGTATTGATACTGGTATTGGAACTACTATTGGTACTGGTAATGGTATTGATACTGGTATTGGAACTAGTATTGGTACTGATACTGGTATTGGAACTAGTACTGGTACTTTTATTGGTACTGATACTGGTATTGAAACTAGTATTGGTATTGGTACTGGTATTGGAACTAGTATTGGTACTGGTATGGGTACTGGTATTGGAACTAGTATTGGTACTGGTATTGGAACTAGTATTGGTACTGGTATGGGTACTGGTATTGGAACTAGTATTGGTACTGGTATGGGTACTGGTATTGGAACTAGTATTGGTACTGGTATTGGAACTAGTATTGGTACTGGTATGGGTACTGGTATTGGAACTAGTATTGGTACTGGTATTGGAACTAGTATTGGTACTGGTATTGGTACTGATATTGGTATTGGTACTGATATTGTTACTGGTATTGGTATTGGTACTGATATTGTTACTGGTATTGGTACTAGAATCTATGGGAAATGGAATTTTCTATTGGTCACATAATTTCATCTTTTGGATCAGATTCTGAGCTTGTGAAATATTTCTAGATCCGACTTGGAGCCCAGGAATCAGGAAATGTTCCCAAACCCAGTAATGAATCCGATTGGATGGAACCAACTTTGTGCCTCTGAGTTTAAAGGGAAAATATTCCTTCTGACTAAGAAACTTTGCTTTATTGAAGGTTCAGGAAAACGTTGATATTCTACCCAGGATGCATCATGTCTCTGGGTGTTTCTGTTTATTTCTGTGTGCGGAACCGGTTCTATAAGCGCCAGTACAGCGACCCGATCCGGCCCAACGGGACTGTGAGTTCTATAGAAACCCCACTATAATTAATCCCAGTCGGTTGTACTCTGTAATTAGGGTTCGTTAGGGGCACAAGCTGATGTGAGTTTATAGTGACTGCTGATATACCGGCTGATGGGTTGGTTATTAATTAGAGCAACTAATTAGTGGTCGGGAATAACTAGAGGCCGGCCCTGGGCCTGTCACGTTGGGGTATCAGCCCCACAATGGAGGGTCCCACTTACTGCAGAAATAGAATCGTTCTGATGAATTGTCACCACTTGGACTAATTAATAATGAGCTTTGTAACGAGCAGATACAGGGATTATTAGCGGGTAGAATGGAAACTGGAAAGGGAAGGTGGGAGGGAACCATTTGGCGGAACAATAGGGGGGCTACGGGCAGGGATACTGGGGGGAAAGGGATACTAGGGGGCTACGGGCAGGGGTACCGGGGGCTACGGGCAGGGATACCGGGGGAAAGGGATACCGGGGGGCTGGGGGGAAGGGATACCAGGGGGCTACGGGCAGGGATACCGGGGGGGCTGGGGGGAAGGGATACCGGGGGGCTACGGGCAGGGATACCGGGGGGGCTGGGGGGAAGGGATACCGGGGGGCTACGGGCAACGGGAACCCCTTCCTATGCTGATGGTGAGATCTCCTTTCCTCCCCACCCCCAATGCATCTCTCATTCCCCCTCTCTTGGTAGGGAACCCTTACAGTAGGGAACCCCTTCCTATACTGATGGTGAGATCTCCTTTCCTCCCCACCCCAATGTATCACTCATTCCCCCTCTCTTGGTAGGGAATCCCATAACCTGACTGCCCTTACAGTAAGGAACCCCTTCCTATGCTGATGGTGAGATCTCCTTTCCTCCAGTCTTGGATTCATTTTATTCCTGCCTGATTAGAGTTAGACTGAGTTTAGATGATTGGTTCAAGTGTGGGGTTTGTGTTTCATTCCATTTCTGAGCATTTCCCATCTGATCCCGACATAAGGAGTTGTCATTCCTCCCCGGCGTATGAGACGCGGCGCATTGTACGAACCTTATCGCTGCTGTTTATATTAAGGGGGAGCTAATCCCTTGCAAATCAGCCTGTACGCGCAAATATAAAAATGACAGATCTACTCGGGGCATCAGAATACCAAAAAGTCGCCTGGTAACGGGGAAGGGAGGCATCAGCGCCGCTCAGATCCATTGTAATCAGCTGAATAATGATAATCCCTCGTAAGTGATACCGGCTGTCAGTGCTGCGGCTGGGAAACGGGCCGGGTTCTCGCTCCTAAAGGAATGGAAGAATGGCCCAAGGGAATAAAATCTAGATACCAACTTCCCTCCAGCCTTACTCTTATTGGGGGGAAAGGGGGGGCGTTAGGGCAAAATGGTTGGAAGGATACAGGTTAGATATGTTGTTGGGGGTTGTTAATACATGTTACAAATTAAGTACATGTTATGGTCCAGGGACCTTTTTTTAAAGGGATATGGTGACTGGTGTAGACCAGAAATGGGATAGGATATAAAGGCGTGGCTTAAAATATGGCATAGTTGGTATGAATATTATATATATAAGATGGAGACAGTAGGGCAAGATGGAGACAGTAGGGCAAGATGGAGACAGTAGGGCAAGATGGAGACAGTAGGGCAAGATGGGGAGAGTAGGGCAAGATGGAGACAGTAGGGCAAGATGGAGACAGTAGGCAAGATGGAGACAGTAGGGCAAGATGGAGACAGTAGGGCAAGATGGAACAGTAGGGCAGATGGAGACAGTAGGGCAAGATGGAGACAGTAGGGCAAGATGGAGACAGTAGGGCAAGATGGAGACAAGTAGGGCAAGATGGAGACAGTAGGACAAGATGGAGACAGTAGGGCAAGATGGAGACAGTAGGCAGATGAGACAGGGCAAGATGGAGACAGTAGGGCAAGATGGAGACAGTAGGAAAGATGGAGACAGTAGGGCAAGATGGAGACAGTAGGGCAAGATAAGAGTGTAGGGCAAGATGGAGACAGTAGGAAAAGATGGAGACAGTAGGAAAAGATGGAGACAGTAGGGCAAGATGGAGACAGTAGGGCAAGATGGAGACAGTAGGACAAGATGGAGACAGTAGGGCAAGATGGAGACAGTAGGGCAAGATGGGGACAGTAGGGCAAGATGGGGACAGTAGGGCAAGATGGGACAGTAGGGCAAGATGGAGACAGTAGGGCAAGATGGAGACAGTAGGGCAAGATGGAGACAGTAGGAAAGATGGAGACAGTAGGGCAAGATGGAGACAGTAGGGGCAAGATAAGAGTGTAGGGCAAGATGGAGACAGTAGGAAAAGATGGAGACAGTAGAAAGATGGAGACAGTAGGGCAAGATGGAGACAGTAGGGCAAATGGAGACAGTAGGACAAGATGGAGACAGTAGGGCAAGATGGAGACAGTAGGGCAAGATGGAGACAGTAGGGCAAGATAAGAGTGTAGGGCAAGATGGAGACAGTAGGAAAAGATGGAGACAGTAGGGCAAGATGGGGACAGTAGGGCAAGATGGAGACAGTAGGGCAAGATGGAGACAGTAGGAAAGATGGAGACAGTAGGGCAAGATGGAGACAGTAGGGCAAGATAGGGCAAGATGGAGACAGTAGGAAAAGATGGAGACAGTAGGGCAAGACAGTAGGGCAAGATGGAGACAGTAGGGCAAGATGGAGACAGTAGGATGGACAGTAGGGCAAGATGGGGACAGTAGGCAAGATGAGACAGTAGGGCACAGTAGGCAAGATGGAGACAGTAGGGCAAGATGGGGACAGTAGGGCAAGATGGGGACAGTAGGGCAAGATGGAGACAGTAGGGCAGATGAGACAGTAGGGCAAGATGGTAGGGCAAGATGGGAGACAGTAGGGCAAGATGGGGACAGTAGGGCAAGATGGAGACAGTAGGGCAAGATGGAGACAGTAGGGCAAGATGGAGGCAGTAGGCAAGATGGAGACAGTAGGGCAAGATGGGGACAGTAGGGCAAGATGGAGACAGTAGGGCAAGATGGGGACAGTAGGGCAAGATGGGGACAGTAGGGCAGATGGAGACAGTAGGGCAAGATGGAGACAGTAGGGCAAGATGGGGACAGTAGGGCAAGATGGAGACAGTAGGCAAGATGGAGACAGTAGGGCAAGATGGGGACAGTAGGGCAAGATGGGGACAGTAGGGCAAGATGGAGACAGTAGGGCAAGATGGGGACAGTAGGGCAAGATGGGGACAGTAGGGCACGATGGAGACAGTAGGGCAAGATGGAGACAGTAGGCAAGATGGAACAGTAGGGCAAGATGGGGACAGTAGGGCAAGCTGGAGACAGTAGGACAAGATGGAGACAGTAGGGCAAGATGGGACAGTAGGGCAAGATAAGAGTGTAGGGCAAGATGGAGACAGTAAGGGCAAGATGGGGACAGTAGGGCAAGATGGAGACAGTAGGGCAAGATGGGGACCAGTAGGGCAAGATGGGGACAGTAGGGCACGATGGAGACAGTAGGGCAAGATGGAGACAGTAGGGGCAAGATGGAGACAGTAGGGCAAGATGGGGACAGTAGGGCAAGATGGAGACAGTAGGGCAAGATGGAGACAGTAGGGCAAGATGGAGACAGTAGGGCAAGATGGGGACAGTAGGGCAAGCTGGAGACAGTAGGACAAGATGGAGACAGTAGGGCAAGATGGGGACAGTAGGGCAAGATAAGAGTGTAGGGCAAGATGGAGACAGTAGGGCAAGATGGGGACAGTAGGGCAAGATGGAGACAGTAGGGCAAGATGGGGACAGTAGGGCAAGATGGGGACAGTAGGGCACGATGGAGACAGTAGGGCAAGATGGAGACAGTAGGGCAAGATGGAGACAGTAGGGCAAGATGGGGACAGTAGGGCAAGATGGAGACAGTAGGACAAGATGGAGACAGTAGGGCAAGATGGGGACAGTAGGGCAAGATAAGAGTGTAGGGCAAGATGGAGACAGTAGGGCAAGCTGGAAAGAGTAGGGCAGGATAATGACAGGAGGGTAAGACAGAGGGCAGTTGAGGTTATTTCTAGTTTTACTCACCCTGTAAAGCCCAGTAGCAGAATGCCAGTCTGTGTTGCCTTGTGTGCTGGCAGTTGGCAGTTGGGTGAGACGCCGCTGTGCAGTCAGACTGGCCGTGTATAAGCGCTGGATGTTAATTCCAATGTTCTGTATGAGGGGAATGGGGACCCGGGTACAACCGTGTTGCGATCGTGCCCTGCATGCAGGGAACTTAATGCGCTTGTCAGGGTTGGCGTGACTGGTCCATGGGCTGTCATGGAAACCAACTGATTGAGGATGAAGAGTAAAGCGAGGGGCTCATTGAGTGGATGTCACATAAGGCTCCGTGTCCCGGGGTGTAAGCAGATAATCCATATGCCACCAAGTGCGGAGCGGCCTTACACAGTCACACTGCCCGTAGCCTGGTCAGCTGATCTGCACTTCTACCAACTGGCAGAATATGGGCACAGCATGGCGGCTATTGATCCCTCTCACCTTGTACACAATGTAAATACAGATATTCCGACTGACTCCCCCCCCAAATACAGGGGAGATGCGTCAGTCAGGCTGGGATAGTTTGGGTTATTGTTATTTTAAATTATTATTATTATTATTATTATTATTAGGGGCATTAAGTATAATGTAGGGAGTAATGTTCTGAGACAATTTGCAATTGGTCTTCATTTTTTATTATTTGTAGTTTTTTAATTATTTCAGTTTTTGTTCCAGGTTGCGCTCCAGGTTGGAGGTTCAGTGGTTGCTATGATACAAATTACCTTGGCAACCAGGGTTTGGTTGGACGGAAAGACTGATCTATGAACAGGAGAGGGGCCTAAGTTGAAAAATAAGGTATAAAAAGTAACAATAACAATAAAACTGGAGCCTCACAGAGCAATAGGGTTTGGCTGCCGGGGTCACTGACCCCCATTGGAAAGCTGCAAAGAGTCAGAAGAAGGCAAATAATTCAAAAACTATAAAAAATGGGTAAAGAAGACCAATTGAAAAGTTGCTAAGATTAGGCCGTTCTATAACATACTAACAGTGAACTTGAAGGGAAAACCATTTTATTCTGCAGGGCGGCCCAGATACCAGCGCAGCCTGCAGCAGGGTGTATCCCGACCCCAGCAGGCGCAGTTCGGACACCACATGGTTAATCCGCACTGGGATATATTTCTTAATTACATCCTTGTCTCCCAAGACTTGCCCCCCCCCCTCATTGCGTCTCCGTACGACTGTCAGCCCTTCGCTTCTCAAACGTCGTCTCCTCGCAATTAATTATTTTTTCCTTGGAATTAGAGTCACGGTCGGCATTGATTTAGCAGTGTAGCAATTAACCATCGGGGCAAAACAACTGTTTGTAATTACACAGCCGGGCTGCCTCGTGCGCTTATCAGTTGGGGCGCTGGGAATGGGCCGACCCGACAGAGCTCAGTAAATCAACCCCCCCCCCATGTATCAGTGTCTGTTAGGGGAAACCCTGGTAATGATTCAATAGGGGAGAAACTCTTGTCTTATGCTGACCTGCAACTCCCAGCAACCTCTGATTACCAAAGGCTGGGAGTTGGTAGCTGCTGGAATAAGCTGAACTTGATGGGGGTGTGTCTTTCTGCAACCTCAGTTACTATATCATTATGCAGCCGGGGGCTATTCTGAGGCAATTTGCAATTGGTCTTCATTTTTTTATTACTGGTAGTTTTTTAATTATTTTATTTTTTTTGTTCCGCAGCTCTCCAGTTTGGAATTTCAGCAGTTATCTGGTTGCTAGGGTCCAATTTTGCTTAGTAACCAGGGAGTGGTTTGAATGAGAGACGGGTATATGAATAGGGGAGGGGCTGAATAGAAAGATAAGGAATAAAAAGTAACAATAACAATAGAGCAATAGATTGTGGGTGCCGGGGTCAGTGACCCCCATTTGAAAGCTGGAAAGAGGCAGAAGAGGAAGGCAAATAATTCAAAACCTATAAAAAAAAAATAATGAAGACCAATTGAAAAGGTGCTTAGCACTGACCATATTAGATTAAAAGTTAACTTAAAGTTGAACCACCCTTTTAAATTTTAGTATGAAGTATCTTTCGGTTTGCAGTTGGTCTTTTTTATTGTATTGTTTCCATATCTTATAGGGGCCGTTATGCAGAATAATGAGACCAAATACTTCTCCCCAGTTGCCCTAGGCCTTTAGTCTTTGGGTGGTGGGGAAACTACCACACAGCACAACTTGCAACTGGGGGAGGGCCCCAACAAAACCCCGCCCTTTCCTGTCTGAGCCACCTCCTGCAGCAAAGGCCTCTGGTAGGGTGTCCTATGTCAGCCCTGGCTCTCTGGATGGGAATTTAAACTGTTATCTGGTTGCTATGTTCTGCATTATTATAGCAACCAGGCAGTGGGATGGCTGAACAGGAAGGCAAATAAGCTAACAGTGCAATATAGAGACTATAGTTTTGCAGAGCCCCCCACACCCGCCTCCACAGGGGCCCCTGTGGCGCCCCCTAACCCCCTGCATGGGCCCCTGCTACCCACCTGACGTCCTCCCCTGAGTGCAAAATTTACTTTCAATGTTTAGCGAGGGGCACTGGCGGCCGATGGAGCGGCCAAAGGATCGGGTCTGGGCCACCGGTGCCCACCGGGTTTTGTCCCTGTGCCCCGGCAGCCCAGTCCGACCCGGGACTTCTGCATGAATTATATGTTTGTAAGCGTAACTTCCCCTTTACTTGAAATTGCCTTCCTGTATCTTATTCCTTTTGTATTGCTTCCTGCTTGTGAGCTGAACCCCCCCCTGCCCAGGTACTGTTTTATTATTACAGAGAAAAGGGAATCATTTAACCATGAAATAAACCCAATAGGGCTGTTCTGCCCCCAATAAGGGGTAATTATATCTTAGTTGGGATCAAGTACAGATACTGTTTTATTATTACAGAGAAAAGGGAATCATTTAACCATTAAATAAACCCAATAGGGCTGTTCTGCCCCAATAAGGGGTAATTATATCTTAGTTGGGATCAAGTACAGGTACTGTTTTATTATTACAGAGAAAAGGGAATCATTTAACCATTAAATAAACCCAATAGGGCTGTTCTGCCCCAATAAGGGGTAATTATATCTTAGTTGGGATCAAGTACAGGTACTGTTTTATTATTACAGAGAAAAGGGAATCATTTAACCATGAAATAAACCCAATAGGGCTGTTCTGCCCCAATAAGGGGTAATTATATCTTAGTTGGGATCAAGTACAGGTACTGTTTTATTATTACAGAGAAAAGGGAATCATTTAACCATTAAATAAACCCAATAGGGCTGTTCTGCCCCAATAAGGGGTAATTATATCTTAGTTGGGATCAAGTACAGGTACTGTTTTATTATTACAGAGAAAAGGGAATCATTTAACCATGAAATAAACCCAATAGGGCTGTTCTGCCCCCAATAAGGGGTAATTATATCTTAGTTGGGATCAAGTACAGGTACTGTTTTATTATTACAGAGAAAAGGGAATCATTTAACCATGAAATAAACCCAATAGGGCTGTTCTGCCCCCAATAAGGGGTAATTATATCTTAGTTGGGATCAAGTACAGGTACTGTTTTATTATTACAGAGAAAAGGGAATCAATTAACCATTAAATAAACCCAATAGGGCTGTTCTGCCCCAATAAGGGGTAATTATATCTTAGTTGGGATCAAGTACAGGTACTGTTTTATTATTACAGAGAAAAGGGAATCATTTAACCATGAAATAAACCCAATAGGGCTGTTCTGCCCCAATAAGGGGTAATTATATCTTAGTTGGGATCAAGTACAGGTACTGTTTTATTATTACAGAGAAAAGGGAATCATTTAACCATTAAATAAACCCAATAGGGCTGTTCTGCCCCCAATAAGGGGTATTTATATCTTAGTTGGGTAAGGGGTCCAATACCTGTAGCTTTAAACCCAGTAAGAATGAGGGATGAAGGGATATTGGGGAGCTGCTTAGAATGACATTTCCTTTCCCTGTGTTTGGGTGAAGTTCCCCTTTAAATGAGTAATTACATGGAAATGGATCCAATTAAGAGCTGGTTCGCACTTACGGATTTGCATTGTAGCTGTCACGGAAGCTTCCGCTCGCCTGTCACTATCCGACATATCCCCTCCCGCCGCGCCGAGCGCCCCCACCGTAGATATATACGAACATAGGAACCGCCGGCGCCGCATTCATTGTCTTTTCTGTAGCTTTTCCCGTAAGTTTCTGTTGATAAATGTATTTTTTTATGCTAATACCAACAGAATTATACCGTGCGTCGGCTGCATTAGCGGGGGATATTAACGCCTTCTCTCTCCCCTGATATGTTAAATCCTGCACTCCTACTCGCAATGTCATCTCCCCGAGAAACAAATCCGTATTCCCATATATATATATATACCCCGACCGCTAATCACACAACCGCAGCTTCAAATTGCTACTGTGCGCTAATAATAACGGCCCCCACACTGGGCTGTAACAGTTATGTTCCTGTTTGTAATATTCTGGGTATCATTATAGGTCTCCCCCACTTGCACTGTGCCACCGATACCCCCATCAGCCCCCCAACAACCGCTGTGCGCCTACACTAATATAGGCTGCAGGCTGAGTTATACAGGGAACTCTGAGTATCACTCATGTATTATAAGGGATAATGTACCCCCTACTGTAAATGATAAGGATATTAGCAGTCACTGAGGGGTTCTGTGCCCCCCATATAAAGGCACAAGGCTGCAGGCTGAGTTATACAGGGAACTCTGAGTATCACTCATGTATTATAAGGGATAATGTACCCCCTACTGTAAATGATAAGGATATTAGCAGTCACTGAGGGGTTCTGTGCCCATATAAAGGCACAAGGCTGCAGGCTGAGTTATACAGGGAACTCTGAGTATCACTCATGTATTATAAGGGATACTGTACCCCCTACTGTAAATGATAAGGATATTAGCAGTCACTGAGGGGTTCTGTGCCCATATAAAGGCACAAGGCTGCAGGCTGAGTTATACAGGGAACTCTGAGTATCACTCATGTATTATAAGGGATAATGTACCCCCTACTGTAAATGATAAGGATATTAGCAGTCACTGAGGGGCTCTGTGCCCATATAAAGGCACAAGGCTGCAGGCTGAGTTATACAGGGAACTCTGAGTATCACTCATGTATTATAAGGGATAATGTACCCCCTACTGTAAATGATAAGGATATTAGCAGTCACTGAGGGGTTCTGTGCCCCCCATATAAAGGCACAAGGCTGCAGGCTGAGTTATACAGGGAACTCTGAGTATCACTCATGTATTATAAGGGATAATGTACCCCCTACTGTAAATGATAAGGATATTAGCAGTCACTGAGGGGTTCTGTGCCCCCCATATAAAGGCACAAGGCTGCAGGCTGAGTTATACAGGGAACTCTGAGTATCACTCATGTATTATAAGGGATACTGTACCCCCTACTGTAAATGATAAGGATATTAGCAGTCACTGAGGGGTTCTGTGCCCCCCATATAAAGGCACAAGGCTGCAGGCTGAGTTATACAGGGAACTCTGAGTATCACTCATGTATTATAAGGGATAATGTACCCCCTACTGTAAATGATAAGGATATTAGCAGTCACTGAGGGGTTCTGTGCCCCCCATATAAAGGCACAAGGCTGCAGGCTGAGTTATACAGGGAACTCTGAGTATCACTCATGTATTATAAGGGATAATGTGCCCCCTACTGTAAATGATAAGGATATTAGCAGTCACTGAGGGGTTCTGTGCCCATATAAAGGCACAAGGCTGCAGGCTGAGTTATACAGGGAACTCTGAGTATCACTCATGTATTATAAGGGATAATGTGCCCCCTACTGTAAATGATAAGGATATTAGCAGTCACTGAGGGGTTCTGTGCCCATATAAAGGCACAAGGCTGCAGGCTGAGTTATACAGGGAACTCTGAGTATCACTCATGTATTATAAGGGATAATGTACCCCCTACTGTAAATGATAAGGATAATAGCAGTCACTGAGGGTTCTGTGCCCCCCATATAAAGGCACAAGGCTGCAGGCTGAGTTATACAGGGAACTCTGAGTATCACTCATGTATTATAAGGTATACTGTACCCCCTACTGTAAATGATAAGGATATTAGCAGTCACTGAGGGGTTCTGTGCCCCCATATAAAGGCACAAGGCTGCAGGCTGAGTTATACAGGGAACTCTGAGTATCACTCATGTATTATAAGGGATAATGTACCCCCTACTGTAAATGATAAGGATATTAGCAGTCACTGAGGGGTTCTGTGCCCCCCATATAAAGGCACAAGGCTGCAGGCTGAGTTATACAGGGAACTCTGAGTATCACTCATGTATTATAAGGGATAATGTACCCCCTACTGTAAATGATAAGGATATTAGCAGTCACTGAGGGGTTCTGTGCCCCCCATATAAAGGCACAAGGCTGCAGGCTGAGTTATACAGGGAACTCTGAGTATCACTCATGTATTATAAGGGATACTGTACCCCCTACTGTAAATGATAAGGATATTAGCAGTCACTGAGGGGTTCTGTGCCCCCCATATAAAGGCACAAGGCTGCAGGCTGAGTTATACAGGGAACTCTGAGTATCACTCATGTATTATAAGGGATACTGTACCCCCTACTGTAAATGATAAGGATATTAGCAGTCACTGAGGGGTTCTGTGCCCCCCATATAAAGGCACAAGGCTGCAGGCTGAGTTATACAGGGAACTCTGAGTATCACTCATGTATTATAAGGGATACTGTACCCCCTACTGTAAATGATAAGGATATTAGCAGTCACTGAGGGGTTCTGTGCCCCCCATATAAAGGCACAAGGCTGCAGGCTGAGTTAAATACGATTTCCAATATCCTTAAAAACAACACAAATACATGTATTTTCAGATAGTACCTGCTGCTGAACTACAAATCCCAGCTTCAGCCCCGGCTCCTATCGCTGCGTGTAAGAGACAATGGGGGATAAAGTGATGCGGCAGCGGGAGAAGTGATAAAAGCCGCAACCAGTAATTCAAAAACACCAACGTCGCTTGGATTATTTCCCAAAACACTGTACTTTCATATCAATAATCCATCACAGTTTGCGACTCTAGAGGAGAATATTTTGGCTCAGAAACCTGTAAAATATCACCATAGTCTTTTGTATCCGTCCCAAGGTCGCCGCAGGGAGAAAGATCCAGAGGCTTCTCCATAGAAATGGAAATATCACAAAGACGGGCTGAGTGGCCCCCCCCCTCCATAAACAGAAATATATTGAAGGGACACTGACACTGGCATGTTTGTAATCTGTTTTTCCCATGGGGCTAGCCATGTTCTTCATTTCCCAGGGTGCCACAGCCATGTGACTTGTGCTCTAATAAACTTTCATCTCACTTTACTGCTGCGCTGCAAGTTGGAGTGATATCCCCCCCCCCCCTCACCCCCAGCAGCCGATCAGCAGAACAAAGGGAAGGGAGCAAGATAGCAGCTCCCAGTAGGTATCAGAATAGCACTCAATAGTAAGAAATCCAAGTCCGGCTTGGGACTCCTCCAGTTACATGGGAGTAGGAGAAACAATAGGTTAGCTGAAAGCAGTTCTAATGTGTAGCGCTGGCTGAAAGCTCAGACTCAGGCACACTTTACTGCTGCGCTGCAAGTTGGAGTGATATCCCCCCCCCTCACCCCCAGCAGCCGATCAGCAGAACAATGGGAAGGGAGCAAGATAGCAGCTCCCAGTAGGTATCAGAATAGCACTCAATAGTAAGAAATCCAAGTCCGGCTTGGGACTCCTCCAGTTACATGGGAGTAGGAGAAACAATAGGTTAGCTGAAAGCAGTTCTAATGTGTAGCGCTGGCTGAAAGCTCAGACTCAGGCACACTTTACTGCTGCGCTGCAAGTTGGAGTGATATCCCCCCCCCCTCACCCCCAGCAGCCGATCAGCAGAACAATGGGAAGGGAGCAAGACATTTCTAAATGACCCTGTTACACAGCAAATAATTCCCTCTGCCATTTAACCTTTTATTCTTGAACCAACAAATGTATTTGTAGCTGTAATATTGGTGTGTAGGCGCCATCTCAGTGCCTTGTGCCTGAGTCTGAGCTTTCAGCCAGCGCTACACATTAGAACTGCTTTCAGCTAACCTATTGTTTCTCCTACTCCCATGTAACTGGAGGAGTCCCAAGCCGGACTTGGATTTCTTACTATTGAGTGCTGGAATAGCTGGAGATGTCACTATGTGGATTAAGTCTGGCTGCAGTCTGTAAAGCAGGAGACGGGGGTCTCTATGGAGTGGCGCCTCCGGTCTCTCTCTGCCCGCTCCGTTATGCGGAAGTCTCTCTGGCCCCTATAGATTTCCTTCCTTCGCCTATTTTTTTTCCCCCCCTTCCACTCGTCCACAAAATGCTCATTTATACCAAATAATTGCTGAGGGCTTGAAGAAGGGTCTGAGCATTTTCTTCCAATTATCCTTACGTTACATTTCGCTGGAGTGTTTAGCTCTGAGCTGTTTGAGTGCAGAGCGGGGAACGCGGAGGCTCAGCAATTAGCAATGGCTTCCGGCAATCCGAGGCGAGGCCCAATGAGAAAGGGAAAATATTCACTCAAACTAAAGTTAACCCAGACTGGGCGCCGGGAACTTTGCCCGTAGAAGCGGCGGCATTTTGGCGGAGTAATGGGCAGCGAGGAACCGGTCACAGCCGAGTGTTTGTGTAACTGTAACCCCCACACTCCCTGGGGATTAGGGCAATTTAACTCCCATACACAGAGTATTAACAAGTTGTGCGCCTTAATAAGAACTTTCTGTGCCTGAAGGGATATTCCGTTATATACGGGAAGGAGGGGATAATGAGGGAGGATAAAAATAACGTATTCTATAATCTCTCTCTCTCCAGATAGATATATAGATAGATAGATCCATTCGATAGATGATATATAGATAAATAGATAGATAGATCCATTCGATAGATGATAGATAGATAGATAGATAGATAAGTAGATAGATCGTTAGATAGATAGATAGATAGATAGATAGATAGATAGATAGATAGATAGATAGATAGATAGATAGATAGATAGATCCATTCGATAGATGATAGATAGATAGATCCATTCGATAGATAGATAGATAGATCCATTCGATAGATAGATAGATAGATAGATCCATTCGATAGATGATAGATAGATAGATAGATAGATAGATTAGTAGATAGATAGATCCATTCGATAGATGATAGATAGATAGATAAATAGATAAGTAGATAGATCGTTAGATAGATAGATCCATTCGATAGATGATAGATAGATAGATAGATAGATCCATTCGATAGATGATAGATAGATAGATAGATAGATGATAGATAAGTAGATAGATCCATTCGATAGATGATAGATAGATAGATACATTCAATAGATAGATAGGCAGACAGACAGATATATAGATGATAGCACCATTCAATAGATAGATAAGTAGATAGATAGATAAGTAGATAGATAGATAGATAGATAGATGGATAGATCCATTTGATAGACAGACAGACAGACAGATAGAAAGATAGATAGATAGATTACCAGGTTACCAGTAAGTGCTGCCTGCTGATTGGTTGCTATGGGTTACTGCTCTTGGGCAAATCTGGTGCCCTTATTACAAAACCACCTTAATATCTGAAGAAAAGAGCAAATGTTGGCCAGAGCAACATGTATCCAATCAGAGCATTCAACCAATAGAAACAGCAACAAAATGAAGAAGAAAATAGTTTCTGGATGGTTATTGTCATCAGTAACCCAGTTCTTGTAACCCATAGCAACCTATCAGCAGGCAGCATTTACTTGTTACTTGTATGAAAGCAGTTATCTGATTGGTTGCTATGGGTTATTAGACCCCGGTGCACAGATTGGTGGATTCTCTTCTACAAGAATTGCTGTCCGTGGTGCTGAAAAAACCTCTCACCCCCTAAAATAACCCTCTGCAGCCGGAATCCCTCCTACAAGGGGTTAAACGCGCGATATCCAAATTTATCCACAAAAAGTTCATTTTTAAATAATGCGCTTGAAATTTTCATGAAGTGTAATTTTCTGCAAATGTCCCTAATGAGTCCGTTTGGAAATAATTCCCTCGTTGCCGGAGCAATTTGCCGCTAATGGTTTTTGTTTTTACGCGGGGAAATTAAGATTGGGGGCAATCTCTGAAATAAATCCTATAAATACAAAATAAAGGGGAACTTTCCCTCTCACAGAGACGGATTTGCTAAAATCCAATTTAAACTGGAATTTCTTCGCTAAAGCTGCTTATAGAGAGCGGTGCGGCCGTGGAAGGGTTAAATCGCTCAGAGAGGAAAGTCGGAACATTGTGTAACGTCTCCGCTCAAGGCCCCGGTGAAACGCAGATAATTGCTGCTCTGTACCACCTACATGGATCTCGGGGTCTCGTCTCCCCCCATTCCCAGACACTTTCTTTCCGCATTTCATTCCAAAGACCTTGCTCGTTTCCTGACCTTTTCAGTGAATTTTAATTCTACATCGCAAAGTAAAATGTCATCAAAATTTTATAGCATTTTCTCACTTGGGTGAAATATATCATCACCGCTTCTCTGTACAACCAGGATAATTAGTGTCTGTAGTGGGGTGCAAGCAACTACTGGGGCTGTGGGATAGCAGGGATAGTAGGGAGAGATGGTGCCTATAGTAACAGTGGGATAATAGCCTCTGGGAAGGGACTGGGGCTGTGGGATAGCAGGTATAGTAGGGAGAGATGGTGCCTATAGTAGCAGTGGGGGGATAATAGCCTCTGGGAAGGGACTGGGGCTGTGGGATAGCAGGTATAGTAGGGAGAGATGGTGCCTATAGTAGCAGTGGGGGGATAATAGCCTCTGGGAAGGGACTGGGGCTGTGGGATAGCAGGTATAGTAGGGAGAGATGGTGCTATAGTAGGGGGGGGATAATAGCCTCTGGAAGGGACTGGGCTGTGGATAGCAGGTATAGTAGGGAGAGTGGTGCCTATAGTAGCAGTGGGGGGATAATAGCCTCTGGGAAGGGACTGGGGCTGTGGGATAGCAGGTATAGTAGGGAGAGATGGTGCCTATAGTAGCAGTGGGGGGATAATAGCCTCTGGGAAGGGACTGGGGCTGTGGGATAGCAGGTATAGTAGGGAGAGATGGTGCCTATAGTAGCAGTGGGGGATAATAGCCTCTGGAAGGGACTGGGGCTGTGGATAGCAGGGTATAGTAGGGAGAGATGGTGCCTATAGTAGCAGTGGGGGGATAATAGCCTCTGGGAAGGGACTGGGGCTGTGGGATAGCAGGTATAGTAGGGAGAGATGGTGCCTATAGTAACAGTGGGGGGGATAATAGCCTCTGGGAAGGGACTGGGGCTGTGGGATAGCAGGTATAGTAGGGAGAGATGGTGCCTATAGTAGCAGTGGGATAATAGCCTCTGGGAAGGGACTGGGGCTGTGGGATAGCAGGTATAGTAGGGAGAGATGGTGCCTATAGTAGCAGTGGGGGATAATAGCCTCTGGGAAGGGACTGGGGCTGTGGATAGCAGGTATAGTAGGGAGAGATGGTGCCTATAGTAGCAGTGGGGGGATAATAGCCTCTGGGAAGGGACTGGGGCTGTGGGATAGCAGGTATAGTAGGGAGAGATGGTGCCTATAGTAGCAGTGGGGGGGATAATAGCCTCTGGGAAGGGACTGGGGCTGTGGGATAGCAGGTATAGTAGGGAGAGATGGTGCCTATAGTAGCAGTGGGGGATAATAGCCTCTGGGAAGGGACTGGGCTGTGGGATAGCAGGTATAGTAGGGAGAGATGGTGCCTATAGTAGCAGTGGGGGGATAATAGCCTCTGGGAAGGGACTGGGGCTGTGGGACAGCAGGTATAGTAGGGAGAGATGGTGCCTATAGTAGCAGTGGGGGATAATAGCCTCTGGGAAGGGACTGGGGCTGTGGGATAGCAGGTATAGTAGGGAGAGATGGTGCCTATAGTAGCAGTGGGGGGGATAATAGCCTCTGGGAAGGGACTGGGGCTGTGGGATAGCAGGTATAGTAGGGAGAGATGGTGCCTATAGTAGCAGTGGGGGGATAATAGCCTCTGGGAAGGGACTGGGGCTGTGGGATAGCAGGTATAGTAGGGAGAGATGGTGCCTATAGTAGCAGTGGGGGGATAATAGCCTCTGGGAAGGGACTGGGGGCTGTGGGATAGCAGGTATAGTAGGGAGAGATGGTGCCTATAGTAGCATGGGGGGATAATAGCCTCTGGAAGGGACTGGGGGCTGTGGGATAGCAGGGTATAGTAGGGAGAGATGGTGCCTATAGTAGGTGGGGGGATAATAGCCCTCTGGGAAGGACTGGGGCTGTGGGATAGCAGGTATAGTAGGGAGAGATGGTGCCTATAGTAGCAGTGGGGGATAATAGCCTCTGGGAAGGGACTGGGGCTGTGGGATAGCAGGTATAGTAGGGAGAGATGGTGCCTATAGTAGCAGTGGGGGGATAATAGCCTCTGGGAAGGGACTGGGGCTGTGGGATAGCAGGTTATAGTAGGGAGAGATGGTGCCTATAGTAGCAGTGGGGGGGATAATAGCCTCTGGGAAGGGACTGGGGCTGTGGGATAGCAGGTATAGTAGGGAGAGATGGTGCCTATAGTAGCAGTGGGGGGATAATAGCCTCTGGGAAGGGACTGGGGCTGTGGGATAGCAGGTATAGTAGGGAGAGATGGTGCCTATAGTAGCAGTGGGGGGGATAATAGCCTCTGGGAAGGGACTGGGGCTGTGGGACAGCAGGTATAGTAGGGAGAGATGGTGCCTATAGTAGCAGTGGGGGGGATAATAGCCTCTGGGAAGGGACTGGGGCTGTGGGATAGCAGGTATAGTAGGGAGAGATGGTGCCTATAGTAGCAGTGGGGGGGATAATAGCCTCTGGAAGGGACTGGGCTGTGGGACAGCAGGTATAGTAGGGAGAGATGGTGCCTATAGTAGCAGTGGGAGGGATAATAGCCTCTGGGAAGGGACTGGGCTGTGGGATAGCAGGTATAGTAGGGAGAGATGGTGCCTATAGTAGCAGTGGGGGGGATAATAGCCTCTGGGAAGGGACTGTGGCTGTGAGATAGCAGTATAGTAAGGGAGAGATGGGTGCCTATAGTAGCAGTGGGAGGATAATAGCCTCTGGGAAGGGACTGGGGCTGTGGGGATAGCAGGTATAGTAGGGAGAGATGGTGCCTATAGTAGCAGTGGGGGGGATAATAGCCTCTGGGGAAGGGACTGGGGCTGTGGGGACAGCAGGTATAGTAGGGAGAGATCGGTGCCTATAGTAGCAGTGGGGGGGGATAATAGCTCTGGGAAGCGACTGGGCTGTGGGATAGCAGGTATAGTAGGGAGAGATGGTGCCTATAGTAGCAGTGGGGGGGATAATAGCCTCTGGGAAGGGACTGGGGCTGTGGGATAGCAGGTATAGTAGGAGAGATGGTGCCTATAGTAGCAGTGGGGGATAATAGCCTCTGGGAAGGGACTAGGGGCTGTGGGATAGCAGGTATAGTAGGGAGAGATGGTGCCTATAGTAGCAGTGGGGGGGATAATAGCCTCTGGGAAGGGACTGTGGCTGTGGGATAGCAGGTATAGTAGGGAGAGATGGTGCCTATAGTAGCAGTGGGGGATAATAGCCTCTGGGAAGGGACTGAGGCTGTGGGATAGCAGGTATAGTAGGGAGAGATGGTGCCTTAGTAGCAGTGGGGGATAATAGCCTCTGGGAAGGGACTGGGGCTGTGGGATAGCAGGTATAGTAGGGAGAGATGGTGCCTATAGTAGCAGTGGGAGGATAATAGCCTCTGGGAAGGGACTGTGGCTGTGGGATAGCAGGTTATAGTAGGGAGAGATGGTGCCTATAGTAGCAGTGGGGGGGATAATAGCCTCTGGGAAGGGACTGGGGCTGTGGGATAGCAGGTATAGTAGGGAGAGAAGGTGCCTATAGTAGCAGTGGGGGGGATAAAGCCTCTGGAAGGGACTGGGGCTGTGGGATAGCAGGTATAGTAGGGAGAGAAGGTGCCTATAGTAGCAGTGGGGGGATAATAGCCTCTGGGAAGGGGACTGGGGCTGTGGGATAGCAGGTATAGTAGGGAGAGATGGTGGCTATAGTAGCAGTGGGAGGATAATAGCCTCTGGGAAGGGACTGGGGCTGTGGGATAGCAGGTATAGTAGGGAGAGATGGTGCCTATAGTAGCAGTGGGGGGATAATAGCCTCTGGGAAGGGACTGGGGCTGTGGGATAGCAGGTATAGTAGGGAGAGATGGTGCCTATAGTAGCAGTGGGGGGATAATAGCCTCTGGGAAGGGACTGGGGCTGTGGGATAGCAGGTATAGTAGGGACCTATAGTAGCAGTGTGCCACACTATGGGACTCCCTATACACAGCCTGTGTGTATAAAGTCGGTATCTCTCCCTCCCAACTCCAGAAATCTCTGTTTCTGCCTTTTACGTCTTTGAGAATTATTCAACCAAAACATCCTTCCGTCCCCAAAGAATTCCACATTTTTATTCCAGACTCGTCTTTGATATTTCCTCTCTTTTTCTCGCCCATCATTTCGCTGCCTGGTTATCAAAAAATAGCTTTTCAGAGTAATTAAAAATGAAGAGGTTAAGGGTTTAAGCCCAAAAGACTTCTAATGAGTTTAGCAGCAAATATCTTGAATTATCAATTTTTTACTTCCTAATCCTCCCACTCACTGTGTGTATCCGACTGTCTACTCCAATAAACAGGGCTGGTAGTGGTGCTAACTGTCCCCATCTTGCCCTACTGTCTCCATCTTGCCCTACTGTCCCCATCTTGCCCTACTGTCACCATCTTGCCCTACTGTCCCCATCTTGCCCTACTGTCACCATCTTGCCCTACTGTCTCCATCTTGCCCTACTGTCACCATCTTGCCCTACTGTCTCCATCTTGCCCTACTGTCTCCATTTTGTCCACTGTCTCCATCTTGCCCTACTGTCTCCATCTTGCCCTACTGTGTCCATCTTGCCCTACTGGCTCCATCTTGTCCTACTGTCTCCATCTTGCCCTACTGTCTCCATCTTGCCCTACTGTCTCCATCTTGCCCTACTGTCTCCATCTTGTCCTACTGTCTCCATCTTGTCCTACTGTCTCCATCTATCTCGCCCTACTGTCTCCATCTTGCCCTGCTGTCTCCATCTTGCCCTGCTGTCTCCATCTTGCCCTGCTGTCTCCATCTTGCCCTGCTGTCTCCATCTTGTCCTGCTGTCTCCATCTTGTCCTACTGTCCCCATCTTGCCCTACTGTCTCCATCTTGCCCTACTGTCTCCATCTTGTCCTACTGTCTCCATCTTGTCCTACTGTCTCCATCTATCTCGCCCTACTGTCTCCATCTTGCCCTACTGTCTCCATCTTGCCCTGCTGTCTCCATCTTGCCCTGCTGTCTCCATCTTGCCCTGCTGTCTCCATCTTGTCCTGCTGTCTCCATCTTGTCCTACTGTCCCCATCTTGCCCTACTGTCTCCATCTTGCCCTACTGTCTCCATCTTGCCCTACTGTCCCCATCTTGCCCTACTGTCTCCATCTTGCCCTGCTGTCTCCATCTTGCCCTACTGTCTCCATCTTGCCCTGCTGTCTCCATCTTGCCCTGCTGTCTCCATCTTGCCCTGCTGTCTCCATCTTGCCCTACTGTCTCCATCTTGTCCTACTGTCTCCATCTTGCCCTACTGTCTCCATCTTGCCCTGCTGTCTCCATCTTGCCCTGCTGTCTCCATCTTGCCCTACTATTTCCATCTTGTCCTACTGTCTCCATCTTGCCCTGCTGTCTCCATCTTGCCCTACTGTCTCCATCTTGTCCTACTGTCTCCATCTTGCCCTACTGTCTCCATCTTGCCCTACTGTCCCCATCTTGCCCTACTGTCTCCATCTTGTCCTACTGTCCCCATCTTGTCCTACTGTCTCCATCTTGCCCTACTGTCTCCATCTTGCTTTACAGTTTCTATTTGGAAATGGCTGGGGGGTTCACCTTTACATGTTGGCCCACAGTCACTATTGTTGCCCTCAGGATGTAATCGCCAATGACCAGTCCTGATTGTAATCACTTACACCGGGGGGGGGGGAGGTTCCTATTTGTGCTGATGATAATTGATACAGTGTAATCCCATCAGCTCTTTGTCACAAAGCATTAAAAAAGGTGATTTTAGTTAGAATATTCCCATTAAATATACATGAGACCGTGATGTGTTTGTTTAACTGCAGATGCTTCTCAAGGGCAGATTTACCTCCTGACCCCCATGTAAATATTGGCTTTTATATCAAGTCAGATCTGAATATCAAAGTAACTTCCGACTAGCCTAGATCACACGGAGATGTGGAGGTAATAAGCTGTACCCCCATACTGTACTGTCTAAGGGAAACACTATGGCACCCCCTACCCATATGTATAAATACAAATATACAGAGAAGGAATGTTCTGGGCACACAATAAGCTGTACCCCCATACTGTACTGTCTAAGGGAAACACTATGGCACCCCCTACCCATATGTATAAATACAAATATACAGAGAAGGAATGTTCTGGGCACACAATAAGCTGTACCCCCATACTGTACTGTCTAAGGGAAACACTATGGCACCCCCTACCCATATGTATAAATACAAATATACAGAGAAGGAATGTTCTGGGCACACAATAAGCTGTTCCCCCATACTGTACTGTCTAAGGGAAACACTATGGCACCTCCTACCCATATGTATAAATACAAATATACAGAGAAGGAATGTTCTGGGCACACAATAAGCTGTACCCCCATACTGTACTGTCTAAGGGAAACACTATGGCACCCCCTACCCATATGTATAAATACAAATATACAGAGAAGGAATGTTCTGGGCACACAATAAGCTGTACCCCCATACTGTACTGTCTAAGGGAAACACTATGGCACCCCCTACCCATATGTATAAATACAAATATACAGAGAAGGAATGTTCTGGGCACACAATAAGCTGTACCCCCATACTGTACTGTCTAAGGGAAACACTATGGCACCTCCTACCCATATGTATAAATACAAATATACAGAGAAGGAATGTTCTGGGCACACAATAAGCTGTACCCCCATACTGTACTGTCTAAGGGAAACACTATGGCACCCCCTACCCATATGTATAAATACAAATATACAGAGAAGGAATGTTCTGGGCACACAATAAGCTGTACCCCCATACTGTACTGTCTAAGGGAAACACTATGGCACCTCCTACCCATATGTATAAATACAAATATACAGAGAAGGAATGTTCTGGGCACACAGTGGGAGATGTGTATTTTCAGTTTATATAGAAAATATTATTTTTCTTTAATAATAGCTAAAATATTGTCCGTATCAGACTGTGTGTGTCTCCTTAGAGAACACAAAGGATTCCTGTGCGTCAGGGACCCATGAAATCCTGAGGTCACTCGGTAATTACGTCCTCTGATCTCACCGCGTGGCCCCTACTTGCCCGACACCTCACCCCATTAACAGAAACAGGATGCTGCGGTTGGTCATTACTGCGCGCAAGAGGCCAATGAGACGAGGGCACGACCAGCACCAATTACACTGAATTTGCTCAGGGACCCAATCATTGTGCTGAGGCTCAGAATGAATTAGCGATTATACCACAAAGGGGTAGTTGGAAGAACAGCTTCCCAGCAGAGGTGGTACATGCAACAGCTGTGTCATTAGAGTTGGTTACAGAGTTTTTCCTGTAAGATGGAAACTGAAAGCTATTGAAATGAAGAATTAAAGGGGAAATTCACCCAAAAACAGATTTTTCATTTTTACAAAAATAATTTTTCCTATATACACGCATGGCCTATTTTTATTTTATTGTTGTGTGTAAATGAAATCTCAGGGTTTGGGAGTCGGAACTAGCACGGCGGGGAAGACGCACGCTGCTTCCCACAGCAATTACATTTACAAATGCCTTTAAAACCAATGGGAATGTGTCATGGACGCTCTGGAGATTTTTTTTAATTATACAGAAAGTTTTTTAAGCGGTGTTCCCCTTTAAGAGGCGGGGAAAATACTTAGACTTATAAGTGGGGAGAAGCAATAAAATGTGCCCCTGATCAGCTTTGTTCCCTCCCTGGGAATTGTCTATTATATCTACTACTACACACAGTGGTAGTGAGTATCCCCATTCTCAGTGGGAACAGTGTAAAGGAGAACTAAACCCTGAAGATGAATATGGCTAGAAGTGCCCTATTTTATATACTGAACTGACTGCAGTAGCTTAAAGTTTCAGCATTTTATAGTAGTAACGATAAAGGGCTTCATAGTTGTTCCCATTTTGGATTCGGTTGGAACTGCCCAGGGCACTGCACATGCTCAGTGGGCTCCGAGCAGCTGTTATAAAACTGAGTTTAGGGGTCGTCGCAAATTATTGAGCAGTAAATGAGGCTGGTCTGTCATATAAACTGATGCTTCAGGTCTGATTATTAATATAGGGGGGGCTGCTAGGGGCATCTTTGGTGGCACAGTTCCTTCCTGCTAAAGGGCTGGGGGTGCCTTGGGCTGATACAGAAGCCCAAAACACAGGGTCGGACTAGGGGCCCCGCACACCCAAGGTGCCTCCTCCGGGCGCATCCCCCGCAGGGGCCTCCACCATCGTGCACCCCTACCAACCCCCCCCACCGCAGCGGCCCCTGTCCGACGTCCTCTCCTGAACGCGTGTATGTGAAACGCATCAGGGGAGGACATTGGAGGCCAGAGGAAGCGGCAATAGGGTCGGGTCTGGGGGCCACCAGGGCCGGATATTTTCTCGGTGTCCCGGCGGCCAAGTCTGACCCTGCCAAAACATAATATACAACATTTCTAGCCTACTTCTATAGTTAGGCTTTAGTTCCCCTTTAAGAGGATTCTTTTGTGCCCAAAGAAAAGGTCTGTAAGGGACCGGAGAGCAGGGTTGCACTGGGGGCCCATCATGGCTGCCACCCCAGGGGCCGCACACACACCCTCAGGGGCCCCCGCCACACACACACTTGCCCCCCCCCCGGCTCTGTTCCTCCCATTGAGACCCGATCGGGAGAGCAAGGCCAGTTGGGTTTTTTCCCGGTGTCCCACCGGCCCAGTCCAACCCTGCCAGAAAGTGAATTATTTGTACTCCGCCCCCCTATGTATAAACATACCAATTTATCATTGGGAACCTTCATTCCCTAAATTGCCGGCGTTCTCTGAGCTCCGGCCCAGAATGTGTTTTTTTTTGGGGGGGGGGGGCGTATTCTGGTCGCTGATCCAAGTGAAACTGCCGGCTCAGCATTTCAGCACCACGGAGAGCGGTGCCTTGTTTCTGCCACTTAGCTAATGTATCCCCCCTTCCCATTAATCTCTGGCAATATAATAATAGGGGGGCTGCTGGCTGGGATCCTGGGGGGGGGGGGGCAGTTCTTTCTATTCCAAAGGTAACTGGCGCTTTTCAGGATGGAGACGCTGCAGTTTATCAGAGAGAAAGTGCCTATTTGCTTTTTCCCCCCCCCCCCCCCCCGTGTAAATGCTAATTAAATGGCGCCTCGGCAGACAGTGAAATTGCTGAGAAATGAACCCTCTGGCAATAAAGGCGCCGTTACTCCTCTTTGTATAAATGTCGGGGAACTTTATCTGCCGGGTTGGGGGGGGTTTTGTCCCTTTCCGCCGGCGTAAGTGACACTTGCTCAATTCTGCGGGTGATTTAGCGGCGCGATGGGGACACCCCCCTCCCTGGGTGCATCTGTAATGTCTCCTAATGGGCCTTTAATAAATATTCATCCCCCAGAGCTAGCCCTCAGCCGGCCGGGGAGGGGGGGGTAGTTATTGTTGCTCAGTGCTATCCATTAGTGCAGAGAGCTCAGCCTTGGGGACTTGGGGTACAGCAGGGGGGCCTCCCTGAAAGCTCTGTTTTTAGGGCCCTATCGGAGCAGCAGCAGCAAAGAAATTGCACCCACAGATTTATACCATATACAGCCAACAGGTGGCAGCACTCAGCACAACAGCAAGGGCCACCACCAGGAATCCTCATACTACTATGGTATCAGGGCCCCCCCCCCCCCCCCAGGGGACCACTTATAATAACTGCACTACTACTGTATAGAGAGTAGGAGTAGAGTAATAATACCTGTCTATAGAGAGTAGGAGGAGAGTAATAATATCTGTGTATAGAGAGTAGGAGTAGAGTAATACTATCTGTGTATAGAGAGTAGGAGTAGAGTAATAATATCTGTGTATAGAGAGTAGGAGTAAAGTAATAATATCTGTGTATAGAGAGTAGGAGTAGAGTAATAATATCTGTGTATAGAGAGTAGGAGTAGAGTAATAATATCTGTGTATAGAGAGTAGGAGTAAAGTAATAATATCTGTGTATAGAGAGTAGGAGTAGAGTAATAATATCTGTGTATAGAGAGTAGGAGGAGAGTAATACTATCTGTGTATAGAGAGTAGGAGTAGAGTAATAATATCTGTGTATAGAGAGTAGGAGTAAAGTAATAATATCTGTGTATAGAGAGTAGGAGGAGAGTAATAATATCTGTGTATAGAGAGTAGGTGGAGAGTAATAATATCTGTGTATAGAGAGTAGGAGTAAAGTAATAATATCTGTGTATAGAGAGTAGGAGTAGAGTAATACTATCTGTGTATAGAGAGTAGGAGTAAAGTAATAATATCTGTGTATAGAGAGTAGGAGTAAAGTAATAATATCTGTGTATAGAGAGTAGGAGTAAAGTAATAATATCTGTGTATAGAGAGTAGGAGTAAAGTAATAATATCTGTGTATAGAGAGTAGGAGTAGAGTAATAATATCTGTGTATAGAGAGTAGGAGTAAAGTAATAATATCTGTGTATAGAGAGTAGGAGTAAAGTAATAATATCTGTGTATAGAGAGTAGGAGTAAAGTAATAATATCTGTGTATAGAGAGTAGGAGTAGAGTATTAATATCTGTGTATAGAGAGTAGGAGTAGAGTAATAATATCTGTGTATAGAGAGTAGGAGTAGAGTATTAATATCTGTGTATAGAGAGTAGTAGTATCTGTATAGAGAGTAGGAGTAAAGTAATAATATCTGTGTATAGAGAGTAGGAGTAAAGTAATAATATCTGTGTATAGAGAGTAGGAGTAGAGTAATAATATCTGTGTATAGAGAGTAGGAGTAAAGTAATAATATCTGTGTATAGAGAGTAGGAGTAAAGTAATAATATCTGTGTATAGAGAGTAGGAGTAGAGTAATAATATCTGTGTATAGAGAGTAGGAGGAGAGTAATAATATCTGTGTATAGAGAGTAGGAGTAGAGTGATAATATCTGTGTATAGAGAGTAGAAGTATCTGTATAGAGAGTAGGAGGAGAGTAATATCTGTGTATAGAGAGTAGGAGGAGAGTAATAATATCTGTGTATAGAGAGTAGGAGTAGAGTAATACTATCTGTGTATAGAGAGTAGGAGTAGAGTAATAATATCTGTGTATAGAGAGTAGGAGTAAAGTAATAATATCTGTGTATAGAGAGTAGGAGTAGAGTAATAATATCTGTGTATAGAGAGTAGGAGTAGAGTAATAATATCTGTGTATAGAGAGTAGGAGTAAAGTAATAATATCTGTGTATAGAGAGTAGGAGTAGAGTAATAATATCTGTGTATAGAGAGTAGGAGGAGAGTAATACTATCTGTGTATAGAGAGTAGGAGTAGAGTAATAATATCTGTGTATAGAGAGTAGGAGTAAAGTAATAATATCTGTGTATAGAGAGTAGGAGGAGAGTAATAATATCTGTGTATAGAGAGTAGGTGGAGAGTAATAATATCTGTGTATAGAGAGTAGGAGTAAAGTAATAATATCTGTGTATAGAGAGTAGGAGTAGAGTAATACTATCTGTGTATAGAGAGTAGGAGTAAAGTAATAATATCTGTGTATAGAGAGTAGGAGTAAAGTAATAATATCTGTGTATAGAGAGTAGGAGTAAAGTAATAATATCTGTGTATAGAGAGTAGGAGTAAAGTAATAATATCTGTGTATAGAGAGTAGGAGTAGAGTAATAATATCTGTGTATAGAGAGTAGGAGTAAAGTAATAATATCTGTGTATAGAGAGTAGGAGTAAAGTAATAATATCTGTGTATAGAGAGTAGGAGTAGAGTAATAATATCTGTGTATAGAGAGTAGGAGGAGAGTAATAATATCTGTGTATAGAGAGTAGGAGTAGAGTGATAATATCTGTGTATAGAGAGTAGAAGTATCTGTATAGAGAGTAGGAGGAGAGTAATATCTGTGTATAGAGAGTAGGAGGAGAGTAATAATATCTGTGTATAGAGTAGGAGGAGAGTAATACTATCTGTGTATAGAGAGTAGAAGTATCTGTATAGAGAGTAGGAGGAGAGTAATATCTGTGTATAGAGAGTAGGAGGAGAGTAATAATACCTAATAATATCTGTGTATAGAGAGTAGGAGGAGAGTAATATCTGTGTATACAGAGTAGGAGTAGAGTAATAATATCTGTGTATAGAGTAGGAGGAGAGTAATAATACCTAATAATATCTGTGTATAGAGAGTAGGAGTAAAGTAATAATATCTGTGTATAGAGAGTAGGAGTAGAGTAATAATATCTGTGTATAGAGAGTAGGAGTAGAGTAATAATATCTGTGTATAGAGAGTAGGAGGTAGAGTAATAATATCTGTGTATAGAGAGTAGGAGTAGAGTAATAATATCTGTGTATAGAGAGTAGGAGGAGAGTAATAATATCTGTGTATAGAGAGTAGGAGTAAAGTAATAATATCTGTGTATAGAGTAGGAGGAGAGTAATAATACCTAATAATATCTGTGTATAGAGAGTAGGAGTAAAGTAATAATATCTGTGTATAGAGAGTAGGAGTAGAGTAATAATATCTGTGTATAGAGAGTAGGAGGAGAGTAATAATATCTGTGTATAGAGAGTAGGAGTAGAGTAATACTATCTGTGTATAGAGAGTAGGAGTAAAGTAATAATATCTGTGTATAGAGAGTAGGAGTAGAGTAATAATATCTGTGTATAGAGAGTAGGAGTAGAGTAATAATATCTGTGTATAGAGAGTAGTAGTATCTGTATAGAGAGTAGGAGTAGAGTATTAATATCTGTGTATAGAGAGTAGGAGTAGAGTAATAATATCTGTGTATAGAGAGTAGTAGTATCTGTATAGAGAGTAGGAGTAGAGTATTAATATCTGTGTATAGAGAGTAGGAGTAGAGTAATAATATCTGTGTATAGAGAGTAGGAGTAGAGTATTAATATCTGTGTATAGAGAGTAGTAGTATCTGTATAGAGAGTAGGAGTAGAGTATTAATATCTGTGTATAGAGAGTAGGAGTAGAGTAATAATATCTGTGTATAGAGAGTAGGAGTAGAGTAATAATATCTGTGTATAGAGAGTAGGAGTAGAGTATTAATATCTGTGTATAGAGAGTAGGAGTAGAGTAATAATATCTGTGTATAGAGAGTAGGAGTAGAGTAATAATATCTGTGTATAGAGAGTAGGAGTAGAGTAATAATATCTGTGTATAGAGAGTAGGAGTAAAGTAATAATATCTGTGTATAGAGAGTAGTAGTATCTGTATAGAGAGTAGGAGTAGAGTATTAATATCTGTGTATAGAGAGTAGGAGTAGAGTAATAATATCTGTGTATAGAGAGTAGGAGGAGAGTAATAATATCTGTGTATAGAGAGTAGTAGTATCTGTATAGAGAGTAGGAATAGAGTAATAATATCTGTGTATAGAGAGTAGGAGGAGAGTAATAATATCTGTGTATAGAGAGTAGTAGTATCTGTATAGAGAGTAGGAGTAGAGTAATAATATCTGTGTATAGAGAGTAGGAGGAGAGTAATAATATCTGTGTATAGAGAGTAGTAGTATCTGTATAGAGAGTAGGAATAGAGTAATAATCCCAGGGAAATGTCGGGGTACAGGGGGGTACAACCTGCCTTACACCAGATTCTCTTTTCTCTTCCAGTGAAGTTCACCGGCTGCAGTTCGGGGGCGCGGGGCATTTGGTACCAAACCAGTAACCCGGATTTTAAAGTGGGCGCAGATGGGGCAGTGTACACGGCGCGCACGGTGCGGATCCCGGCCAAGGAAGCCATGTTTACGGTGTCTGCTTGGGGCCATGAAACCCCGGAGAAGTGGGAAGCGGCCGTCCGACTCCTCGTGGAAGAGACACCCCTCAACCAAAGCCAATATGGGGTAAGTGTTACTCTCTGGGGGCCCAGGCAGGGGCATTAGCAATCCTGTCTCAGCAACCCAAACCCTCCAGTGCTGTGTCCCACTAGCTTTAGTGGAAATGGGGCACAGAAATACCTGGAAAGGTGTGCAATAGCCCTACATATGGGTAGGAGGTGCCATAGTGTTTCCCTTAGACAGTACAGTATGGGGGTACAGCTTATTGTGTGCCCAGAACATTCCTTCTCTGTATATTTGTATTTATACATATGGGTAGGGGGTGCCATAGTGTTTCCCTTAGACAGTACAGTATGGGGGTACATCTTATTGTGTGCCCAGAACATTCCTTCTCTGTATATTTGTATTTATACATATGGGTAGGGGGTGCCATAGTGTTTCCCTTAGACAGTACAGTATGGGGGTACAGCTTATTGTGTGCCCAGAACATTCCTTCTCTGTATATTTGTATTTATACATATGGGTAGGAGGTGCCATAGTGTTTCCCTTAGACAGTACAGTATGGGGGTACAGCTTATTGTGTGCCCAGAACATTACTTCTCTGTATATTTGTATTTATACATATGGGAGGGAGGTGCCATAGTGTTTCCCTTAGACAGTACAGTATGGGGGTACAGCTTATTGTGTGCCCAGAACATTCCTTCTCTGTATATTTGTATTTATACATATGGGTAGGGGGTGCCATAGTGTTTCCCTTAGACAGTACAGTATGGGGGTACAGCTTATTGTGTGCCCAGAACATTACTTCTCTGTATATTTGTACACAGTGTTGGGAGCTGCCATGTTGTTTCCCTAGTTTTACAGGTAAGTGCTCCCCCAGATTAATGCTGCAGATCTCTCTCATTTCCCCCCATTTTCCGGCCCCGGCACTCAGTACATTTCCTGGGAATGGGCAGATATTTGCTTTGCCTTTGAATCAGCAGAAAAGAGTTTTTTTCTCGTTCTGTTCATTCTTGCGCGGAACCTGCAGCAATTTAATTACAATGTGCAAATGAGTGTCTATTGCCCACAGGAGACACCGGATCCCTGGAGAACTTTCTCCTTCCCGGCACTATGGCCCCTCCCACTATCACCCCCCCCAGTCACTATTTATTGGTCTGGGGGGGGGGCTGTTTGTGCCTCTGGGTACTGGGAATGCCAGGGGGGCTGTAAGGTGCCACAGACAGTCACTATTTATTGGGCTGGGGGGGGGGCTGTTTGTGCCTCTGGGTACTGGGAATGCCAGGGGGGCTGTAAGGTGCCACAGACAGTCACTATTTATTGGGCTGGGGGGGGGGGCTGTTTGTGCCTCTGGGTACTGGGAATGCCAGGGGGGCTGTAAGGTGCCACAGACAGTCACTATTTATTGGGGCTGGGGGGGGCTGTTTGTGCCTCTGGGTACTGGGAATGCCAGGGGGGCTGTAAGGTGCCACAGACAGTCACTATTTATTGGGCTGGGGGGGGGGCTGTTTGTGCCTCTGGGTACTGGGAATGCCAGGGGGGCTGTAAGGTGCCACAGACAGTCACTATTTATTGGCTGGGGGGGGGGGCTGTTTGTGCCTCTGGGTACTGGGAATGCCAGGGGGGCTGTAAGGTGCCACAGACAGTCACTATTTATTGGGCTGGGGGGGGCTGTTTGTGCCTCTGGGTACTGGGAATGCCAGGGGGGCTGTAAGGTGCCACAGACAGTCACTATTTATTGGGCTGGGGGGGGGCTGTTTGTGCCTCTGGGTACTGGGAATGCCAGGGGGGCTGTAAGGTGCCACAGACAGTCACTATTTATTGGGCTGGGGGGGCTGTTTGTGCCTCTGGGTACTGGGAATGCCAGGGGGGCTGTAAGGTGCCACAGACAGTCACTATTTATTGGGCTGGGGGGGGGGGCTGTTTGTGCCTCTGGGTACTGGGAATGCCAGGGGGGCTGTAAGGTGCCACAGACAGTCACTATTTATTGGGCTGGGGGGGCTGTTTGTGCCTCTGGGTACTGGGGGTGCCAGGGCCTATTTTCAATCCCAGTTCAGGCCGGCACTAGGGCCAGTTTTACCAGTAGCCAATGAACTTGCCTGTAAGTAAATACCCCATTGCCAGCGGGAGGGGGGCCATACTGGGCGCTGCGGGCCGGGAAGCCATTAGCAGGGTAGGAACAGAGCGCGAGTGAAGCCGTTTGTATTTACTGACATTTAATAAAGTCGCAATCTATTGCCCCTGCGCCAGTCCCGTCCCTCCGTGGCCCCAATCTGGGAACGCGCGGCATTTTGCTTCGATTTGCTGATTTAATTACGGAATTGCTCCATTGTGTAATTGTGCAATGGGGGGGGGGGCGTCATTTGATTTCACGTCCTGTTAATCAGATATTCTGTGCCGCCGTGCCGTTAAAGGTCACATGCCCCTCCCATTGCGCTACCGGCGGCGGGTTTCCCAGGGTACAGTGGGGCCCCGGGCTGCACTGGGTGTAATACATTGGCCCATCTTTAGTCTTAGTTTTGCCCTGGGACCCTGAACAGGTAACCCTTTATATGCCAAAATCAGTGCCTACTGTTTTACTGTTGGTTTAAAGGGGAAGTGTCAATACAATGAAATACTGTGGGTTCCACCAATGACGTAACTCGGGGGCTCTGGGCCCTCCCAAAATTTTTTTGCGGGGGGGCCTGGCGCATCCTAGTTAGGCCATTGCATACACCTCTCCCTACTTGGACCCCCGCCCCCTGTTGGAATCTCCCGCCCCACCGCATCCCCCTCCCTGGCCGCCGGTAGGAAAGTGGCTGTGATGGGGGGGTAGGGTTGGACTGGGAAAAATCCCGGTGGGCCCCAGCTCTAGTGGGCCCCGGCGGCCCAGACTGCTCTCGGGGTAGGACGTCGGGTGGGGGGCCCTGTTAGGGGGGGCCCTGGGAGGGGGGTTAGGGGGGCCCCTGCCGGGGGGTAAAGAGTGCGTGGCCGGTGGGGGCACCTGCAGGGCTCCTAGGGCGGGAGCCCCGGTGGGCCCTTCACCCCCCAGTCCGATCCTGGAGGAGGGGGATTTTTTCACTTCTATAGAGGAAGCAGACCCCTCGGTCCAGGTTCCTGCCCCTGGAGTGCAGAATGATCCGACAAGGGGGTTGGGGTTCAGTATAGTTGGGGGACCCTCATATTGTATCACAGAGGCTGCAGTTTGTCTGTGGCCAGTAGAGGGAGCCCTTGCTTCTCTGCACCATAGACTTCAATGCAAAATGCCAACGTCAGAGAATATATATGGACCTGCTCTGTGTATGGGGCCCAAGCCACGCCCCCCCATGCCTGAAATGAAGGAGTGCAGCCCACAAGCAGGAAGTAGTAACACAATAAAGCCCTACAATTCAGTAAATACTGGATTAGGCAGGGATATTGCTCCAGTACCGCCCCCCATTGATTCATTATGCAAATATAATTAACGATTATTAGAAGTATAAACACGAGGAGGATTTAGATTGGTCACAATGACATTTGATGTCACAGGAAAATGAAGAATTATCAAACTAACCCCAAGAGCTGGCAATCAATTCAATGCATGAAGCCTGCGAGCAGAACCCACAGACACAACCCATTCAGCCGTCTCCTACTTCTCCCTGTGATTCATTTTTTTTCCCCAAAAAAGCAATTTTTTTTTTTTTGTAGCGCTATTGTCTTACTCTCGTCTCGTTGGAACGCCTACAAACCCGTCCTCTGAAAGCTTCCATGGCAACCAACGAGCTCGGCGACAGACAGAACCCTCATTAACCAGTTTAAATATACATGACGCTGGCAGGCATTACACAAAACCATTTTTCAAAGGTGCGACGATGAGGTCTCGAATGAAAGGCGCATTTTTTTTTCCCTTCCGCTGCGGCGTTTAACGATGAGACCTAATTATTCACGTTAGTAAAACCAATCACATTGACAATCAGAAGACAAAGCGCATTTATTGTTCCCTAAACTATTATTTAACCCAGACCCATAGGGAGAGAATATAAACACTGGCACCCCCCCCCCCCCCCCGAAATATGTGTCTCTGCCCCTATATATTAGGTACCTACCTAGTGCTACCAACCCCTATTTCTGTAGGGAAATGAGAGCAGGGCAGGCAGTAACCCTTCCAACACTTTCCCCTGTCTCTGCCCCTATATATTAGGTACCTACCTAGTGCTACCAACCCCTATTTCTGTAGGGAAATGAGAGCAGGGCAGGCAGTAACCCTTCCAACACTTTCCCCTGTCTCTGCCCCTATATATTAGGTACCTACCTAGTGCTACCAACCCCTATTTCTGTAGGGAAATGAGAGCAGGGCAGGCAGTAACCCTTCCAACACTTTCCCCTGTCTCTGCCCCTATATATTAGGTACCTACCTAGTGCTACCAACCCCTATTTCTGTAGGGACATGTCCCTTTGGTAAATACACCCCAAAGATAATTATATTTCACCTTTCCACTAAGATCCTTCCAGCATTTGAACTGAATGGGTTTATCTGTTCCTAATGCCAGAAAGCCTGCAGATTCCTGCGCTGTTCCATTTGCCTGCTGTACAACTTACTGAGCTCATGAATATTGTGTATTAACTTATTAATAAAGATAGAGGAATCACACTCTGTTTGAACTCCGTACCCCTGGCTCTAAGTAGCTATCCAGTTAAGTAAAACCCTGTTAAATCCTCCCAAAAATTCAACTCAGGGGCAGCATCACTGTTATTTCTACATTGCAGGGTGAGCTACAGGAAAGGGTTAAGTGTTGGAAGGGTTACTGCCTGCCCTGCTCTCATTTCCCTACAGAAATAGGGGTTGGTAGCACTAGGTAGGTACCTAATATATAGGGGCAGAGACAGGGGAAAGTGTTGGAAGGGTTACTGCCTGCCCTGCTCTCATTCCCTTCAGAAATAGGGGTTGGTAGCACTAGGTAGGTACCTAATATATAGGGGCAGAGACAGGGGAAAGTGTTGGAAGGGTTACTGCCTGCCCTGCTCTCATTTCCCTACAGAAATAGGGGTTGGTAGCACTAGGTAGGTACCTAATATATAGGGGCAGAGACAGGGGAAAGTGTTGGAAGGTTACTGCCTGCCCTGCTCTCATTCCCTACAGAAATAGGGGTTGGTAGCACTAGGTAGGTACCTAATATATAGGGGCAGAGACAGGGGAAAGTTGTTGGAAGGGTTACTGCCTGCCCTGCTCTCATTTCCCTACAGAAATAGGGGTTGGTAGCACTAGGTAGGTACCTAATATATAGGGGCAGAGACAGGGGAAAGTGTTGGAAGGGTTACTGCCTGCCCTGCTCTCATTTCCCCTACAGAAATAGGGGTTGGTAGCACTAGGTAGGTACTAATTATAGGGGCAGAGACAGGGGAAAGTGTTGGAAGGGTTACTGCCTGCCCTGCTCTCATTCCCCTACAGAAATAGGGGTTGGTAGCACTAGGTAGGTACCTAATATATAGGGCAGAGACAGGGGAAAGTGTTGGAAGGGTTACTGCCTGCCCTGCTCTCATTTCCCTACAGAAATAGGGGGTTGGTAGCACTAGGTAGGTACCTAATATATAGGGGCAGAGACAGGGGAAAAGTGTTGGAAGGGTTACTGCCTGCTCTGCTCTCATTTCCCTACAGAAATAGGGGTTTGGTAGCACTAGGTAGGTACCTAATAATAATAGGGGCAGAGACAGGGGAAAGTGTTGGAAGGGTTACTGCCTGCCCTGCTCTCATTTCCCTACAGAAATAGGGGTTGGTAGCACTAGGTAAGGTACCTAAATATAGGGGCAGAGACAGGGGAAAGTGTTGGAAGGGTTACTGCCTGCCCTGCTCTCATTTCCCTACAGAAATAGGGGTTGGTAGCACTAGGTAGGTACCTAATATATAGGGTTTTTTTTTTAGAAAACTTTACAATAAATAATAATTTTACCATAACCCAGACAACATGCCGGCTGATGGCAGAGACAAGGGGAAAGTGACAGTTGTGTGAGCGCTGCCCCTGGGTGACCCTCCCTCGCAGGGAACATGGCCATTATGGCTGTATTTGAGGCTATTACCTGCTAATTACTTTATGGGACACGATTGTGACTGGAGAATTGGTCAGTGACCTGGGCCCCAGTTAATTTGATGGATCACAGAACATAAATAGCAGAAAGTCATCCAAGTGTCTGATGTGCCCCCCCCCCTCCTATTGCCCCCCCCCTCCTATTGCCCCCCCCTGCTATTGCTCCATTGCTCTATAAGCGCCATTTCCTCAAGGCCAACTGTAGGGCGCGGGGATTTTCTAGGGATCGGGTTGGACTCGCCCAGGGGCCTACGGATCTTATTCCATCATGGCTTCCCTGACGCCAAGCTGCAGGGGATTCTGGGAGGCGCAGCTGATTTAATTAGGAATTCCCTATAATAATGACTTTTCTATAAAGCATAACGATCCCAGGCACTAAGCCCCTCCCACACACAGTAACGAGTGGCTCGGTGACCTTGGCTTCTCCATTAAACAATAATTACCAGTTTTCGGACCATTAGTTTTGTGACTCACTTGCTGCCCAGCGCCAACTGGATCGGCACGTGGCACCGGCTCTGGCAGGACCCCAGGTATTTACCTGTCTCTGCAAATCACACACCAACACATCGTTAACAATGTAGCAAAGGTGTTAATTAATGGAAAGGGCGCAGGATTGGCCGTATCATCTGATAGAGAGTCAGGTGGGGTGGGCACATCAGCAGTGGGCAGCAGTGCCATGTCTGTATCAGTGACAGCTTGGGGACATGGGGACTAGGGGGTTGGCAGGGTGGGCACATGTTCTGGGTGCAGTTGGGAGAGGGCACAGCCGGAAGGGGAGGGAGAGGATGGAGGCTTGGGCAGTAGCTGGGGGGGTGTAGGACCAATGGGGGGGTTGGCAGGGTGGGCACATTCTGGGTGCAGTTGGGAGAGGGCACAGCCGGAAGGGGAGGGAGAGAATGGAGGCTTGGGCAGTAGCTGGGGGGGTGTAGGACCAATGGGGGGGTTGGAAGGGTGGGCACATTCTGGGTGCAGTTGGGAGAGGGCACAGCCGGAAGGGGAGGGAGAGAATGGAGGCTTGGGCAGTAGCTGGGGGGGTGTAGGACCAATGGGGGGGTTGGAAGGGTGGGCACATTCTGGGTGCAGTTGGGAGAGGGCACAGCCGGAGGGGAGGGAGAGGATGGAGGCTTGGGCAGTAGCTGGGGGGGTGTAGGACCAATGGGGGGGTTGGCAGGGTGGGCACATTCTGGGTGCAGTTGGGAGAGGGCACAGCTGGAAGGAGAGGGAGAGAATGGAGGCTTGGGCAGTAGCTGGGGGGGGGTGTAGGACCAATGGGGGGGTTGGAAAGGTGGGCACACTTTCTGGATGCAGTTGGGAGAGGGCACAGCCAGTAGGGTAGGGAGAGAATGGAGGCTTGGGCAGTAGCTGGGGGGGTGTAGGACCAATGGGTGGGTAGGCAGGGTGGGCACACTTTCTGGGTGCAGTTGGGAGAGGGCACAGCCGGAAGGAGAGGGAGAGAATTGAGGCTTGGGCAGTAGCTGGGGGGGGGTGTAGGACCAATGGGGGGGGCTGGCAGGGTGGGCACATTCTGGGTGCAGTTGGGAGAGGGCACAGCTGGAAGGAGAGGGAGAGAATGGAGGCTTGGGCAGTAGCTGGGGGGGTGTAGGACCAATGGGGGGGTTGGCAGGGTGGGCACACTTTCTGGGTGCAGTTGGGAGAGGGCACAGCTGGAAGGAGAGGGAGAGAATGGAGGCTTGGGCAGTAGCTGGGGGGGTGTAGGACCAATGGGGGGTAAGCAGGGTGGGCACATGTTCTGGGTGCAGTTGGGAGAGGGCACAGCCGGGTGCTGGCCAGTTCCAGAAGGGCTGATGTAAGGTGCCATAGACAGTCACTCTTTATTGGGCTTATGGGGGGCTGGTGGGGGTTGGAATCCCAGCCAGGACCTGACTATAATTCCCAGCATGCTCAGAATATGCCTTTCTGCTTTCTGGTTCCGACTCTTGAATCAATGTAGCAGAAGTCCGTTCTACTCCAGCTTTAGTAATCATCTGGCTTCTTCTAGATGGTTTCATGAGTCAGAAACAGCAGTGCAGGGCAACATTATTATTAAATACCAGGAGTGTTGCCCAAAACCTGCAGGATCCAAATGACTGGCACGGTGCCAGGTCCAATAGAATGAGAGCAGCTCCGTCCCGAAACCATAGAAAGAGAAATCAATAGAGACACAAAACAAGCAGATTGCGGCCTGAACTCCAGGGAAGGGAAAGAAGCGTTAAATCCAATGACTGATTGCAGCTTTTTGTATCGTTCTATTCGGGGGGCAAAATATTTGCCCCAAACTCAATCTCAGCGCAGCGTTTTCTATTCGAAGCATCTCAGTCAGTAATGGTTTATATTGTGTCTATTAAGGGTGAAAATAATAATGTCTCTTGTATGGGGTAAATAAGATTTTTTAGAAATAAGCACCGAATTGTACTGTACCCTGGGGTCCGACTGTCTCTGCTCTTCTTTTAGCATCAGTTTAGGTTCTTCTTGTAACCTCTGTCTCCATCTTGCCCTACTGTCTCCATCTCGCCCTGCTGTCTCCATCTTGCCCTACTGTCTCCATCTTGCCCTGCTGTCTCCATCTTGCCCTACTGTCTCCATCTTGCCCTACTGTCCCCATCTTGCCCTACTGTCCCCATCTTGCCCTGCTGTCCCCATCTTGCCCTGCTGTCCCCATCTTGCCCTACTGTCTCCATCTTGCCCTACTGTCTCCATCTTGCCCTACTGTCTCCATCTTGCCCTACTGTCTCCATCTTGCCCTACTGTCTCCATCTTGCCCTACTGTCCCCATCTTGCCCTGCTGTCCCCATCTTGCCCTACTGTCTCCATCTTGCCCTACTGTCTCCATCTTGCCCTACTGTCTCCATCTTGCCCTGCTGTCCCCATCTTGCCCTACTGTCTCCATCTTGCCCTACTGTCTCCATCTTGCCCTACTGTCCCCATCTTGCCCTGCTGTCCCCATCTTGCCCTACTGTCTCCATCTTGCCCTACTGTCCCCATCTTGCCCTGCTGTCCCCATCTTGCCCTACTGTCTCCATCTTGCCCTGCTGTCTCCATCTTGCCCTGCTGTCCCCATCTTGCCCTACTGTCTCCATCTTGCCCTAGTGTCCCCATCTTGCCCTGCTGTCCCCATCTTGCCCTACTGTCTCCATCTTGCCCTACTGTCCCCATCTTGCCCTGCTGTCTCCATCTTGCCCTGCTGTCTCCATCTTGCGCTGCTGTCCCCATCTTGCCCTACTGTCTCCATCTTGCCCTACTGTCTCCATCTTGCCCTACTGTCTCCATCTTGCCCTACTGTCCCCATCTTGCCCTGCTGTCTCCATCTTGCCCTGCTGTCTCCATCTTGCCCTACTGTCCCCATCTTGCCCTACTGTCTCCATCTTGCCCTACTGTCTCCATCTTGCCCTGCTGTCTCCATCTTGCGCTGCTGTCCCCATCTTGCCCTACTGTCTCCATCTTGCCCTACTGTCCCCATCTTGCCCTGCTGTCCCCATCTTGCCCTGCTGTCCCCATCTTGCCCTGCTGTCTCCATCTTGCGCTGCTGTCCCCATCTTGCCCTGCTGTCTCCATCTTGCCCTGCTGTTTCCATCTTGCCCTACTGTCTCCATCTTGCCCTACTGTCTCCATCTTGCCCTACTGTCTCCATCTTGCCCTACTGTCTCCATCTTGCCCTGCTGTCTCCATCTTGCCCCTCTGTCTCCATCTAATCTACACTCTCCCCACTATGCTACAATATAACTGACAGCTCATCTCACTAAGAGGTTCTGCAGAGGCTGAGCCCTTGCTGTTCCTTTGCGGCAGGAGAGAGGCCGTTCCTGCCTGATTGCACCGCCTGTGATTGCTGCCTGCTGATTCCCAGACACATTCGGGCAGGGAAGGTCCCTCTAACTGTATATTTCTGATTTAACAGCTCTAATGGCAGCGCTCTCGCCGCTCACCTCCCGTAATCTCGGCTTTGCTCCGGGAGAGAATCACGGCTGCTGCCAGTTAAATAAAGAGCCGCTGAGCCGAGCGCCACGAGCCCAAATGACGGTTTATTTACTCCCAATCTATTGTGCCGGCGACTGGAATGGGATTCCGGCACTAAAGTAAATGGGAAATGGGAGGGAAATAAGTGCAGGGCGGCCGCTTTCAGGGCTTTTAACCTGTTTAATGATTTCTATCCCCAAAACAGAATTCAAGCCTAAAGCTCTCAGTGCCGGCTGTCTGCGGCCAATTCCCTGCGTAGGTTTCACAGTCTGCGCTTGGCTCCATGGCCCTGATTGGTTGGCAGCCACTCAGTCTGACATACAGCTATAGGGTTGCATGTTGCCCCGGGCAGCGGAGCTGAAGAGTCTGGGAGTTGCTGAGCGACTCCCATCAACCTGATGATAACACTCAAAGGCAATAGAGCTAGCCATATTCTTCATTTCCCAGGATGCCACAGCCATGTGACCTGTCCTCTGATAAACTTCAGTCTCACTTTACTGCTGCAAGTTGGAGTGATATCCCCCCTCCCCCCCAGCAGCCGATCAGCAGAACAATGGGAAGGGAGCAAGATAGCAGCTCCCAGTAGGTATCAGAATAGCACTCAATAGTAAGAAATCCAAGTCCGGCTTGGGACTCCTCCAGTTACATGGGAGTAGGAGAAACAATAGGTTAGCTGAAAGCAGTTCTAATGTGTAGCGCTGGCTGAAAGCTCAGACTCAGGCACAAGGCACTGAGATGGCGCCTACACACCAATATTACAGCTACAAATACATTTGTTGGTTGAAGAATAAAAGGTTAAATGGCAGAGGGAATTATTTGCTGTGTAACAGTGTCATTTAGAGATAAACAGTGACCCATAAATATCATGGCAGTGTCCCTATAAGTAATAAAAGGAATAATTGCCCAAGTTCACTTCTCTTCCATTTTTTATTTTGGTGAAACCGGAAGAATCTGTAAAATTGCGGTTGGTGCTTCCTGATCAATACAAAACATTCCCAAATTCCCCCCCCCCCGGTATATACCTCCTGTTATTTGTAAGTAATTAATTGTTTTTATCCGAAGCACTCACTCTCTCCGTCTCTCTCTCTCTGTCTCTCTTTCTCTCTCCGTCTCTCTCTTATGTCACATATATAATGGATCAACTGCAGACTGGAATCCAGAGCCGACAGTCAGAACAAGAGCAGTCTCAGAGTAGTACTCTGTTACCATGGCGACAGCATCACAGCGGGCTCAGAAGACAGAAGAGGGATTGGGTGATACCTCCTGTTAATGTCCCAGAGAACTCGAGGGGGCCCTTCCCTGAGCACCTGGTGCGGGTGAGTTACCCTGTCTGTCTGGGAGCAGAACCTTCTCTTCATCTGACATCGCACATTAACTTGACTTTATTGCATTATTATAATTAGTAAACCAACAAATTGTAAGCAGCAGTCCTGCCCTGCTTTATGGCTGAGATTCTAGCTATCTGTATAACAGAGCATTCTGTCACAGTGGCACAGATCCTATCCCCCCCCCCATTGTAAGCAGCAGTCCTGCCCTGCTTTATGGCTGAGATTCTAGCTATCTGTATAACAGAGCATTCTGTCACAGTGGCACAGATCCTATCTGATCCCCCCATTGTAAGCAGCAGTCCTGCCCTGCTTTATGGCTGAGATTCTAGCTATCTGTATAACAGAGCATTCTGTCACAGTGGCACAGATCCTATCTGATCCCCCCCATTGTAAGCAGCAGTCCTGCCCTGCTTTATGGCTGAGATTCTAGCTATCTGTATAACAGAGCATTCTGTCACAGTGGCACAGATCCTATCTGATCCCCCCCATTGTAAGCAGCAGTCCTGCCCTGCTTTATGGCTGAGATTCTAGCTATCTGTATAACAGAGCATTCTGTCACAGTGGCACAGATCCTATCTGATCCCCCCATTGTAAGCAGCAGTCCTGCCCTGCTTTATGGCTGAGATTCTAGCTATCTGTATACATCTTATTATAAAAACTGAATATATTCAGTATGACCTGCTAATAAGAAGTGCATGTACATAAGTATTATGGGATGTAGGTTTCCCTTTAATGGTTGCTGCTCTATAGTTCTGATAATTCCAGGGCAGAGAGGATCTTCTCATTCATAGCTGCCGGCCTTTCAGGGTTGATTTAAGCTGCCTGTTATGTCAGACTCCTGCCGTTCCTTCACTCTTGATATTCTGCCATTCCGTGCGTTATTATAAGCAGCCTCCCCGGGCCCCCTGACCCACATGCGCCCCCCTGCTGCCGGGGCAGGATGAGCTCAGTGTGAGCCGGGCTTTAATCAGGTTAGTGCTGCTCCGTAATGGGCCGGAAAGGCAAAGAACAAGGCCGGCGTGTTCCTAATCTATAGCCCTGCCCTGTAGGGGGCAGCTGCCCAGGGTACGGGCTACATCTTAGCACAGGGACTGCCAGCTGGATGTTCAATTAGTGAAAATATGTATATTTGATATATATATTATTGAAGATATATATGGTCCACCCCCTTCCCTCCACTCCCACGGCCTTACCCACTCATTACTCGCTGCCCCCATACCCAGGAATTTACCCTGGGACAATTAACTCTCAGGCCGTAGATCCAGAACCTTTTTTATTATTTCCCATGTAATCGCTCACTTTTCTTTGTCTGCCTCGGACTCTGCAGTGAGAGTAGAATGTTCCGCCCCCCCCCCCCCTCCATCCGCTGAAGCGCAGAATGAATGCAGCAGAGAGGCAGATATATCCGTACAGGAGGGGTATGAATGTCTGACCCGTGTTCAACCCATAACCCTTGGCCCCCAGCTGTCAGTTTGGCCTGGGTTGGGATTCAAGGGCCACATGTCTGGCAGCATTTGTGTTACTGGCACCATCTTGCCCTTTAGTATTTATCTAATTCTGTCACCATCATATTCTGCTGAGACCTTCATGTTTTAACTTGTCCTACTGATTCAGTTTGTCTTGCTGTCTCCATATTTACTTCCTGTCTCCATCTTATCCTTCAATTTTCTTTCTGACCTCTTAATCTCCATCTTCTCATTCTGTCTCCATCTTTTCCTCCCAGGAACTTATTCTGTCACTATCTAATTCTGCTGTGACCACCTTGCACTAATGGTACTAACTCACCATACTGTCTCCACTTCTTCTACTGTGACCATCTTGTTCTATTCTCTTCCTCTTTACTTCCTGTCTCCATGTTCTCCAACATACTTCATCTTGCCCTACTGTCTCCATCTTGCCCTACTGTCTTTATCTTGCCCTACTGTCTCCATCTTGTCCTACTGTCTCCATCTTGCCCTACTGTCTCCATCTTGTCCTACTGCCTCCATCTTGTCCTACTGTCTCCATCTTGTCCTACTGTCTCCATCTTGTCCTACTGTCTCCATCTTGTCCTACTGTCTCCATCTTGCCCTACTGTCTTTATCTTGCCCTACTGTCTTCATCATGCCCTACTGTCTTCATCATGCTCTACTGTCTCCATCTTGTCCTTCTGTCTTCATTGTGCCCCGCTATTTCCATCTTGCCCTACTGTCTTTAACGTGTTCCTTTTATCTCCATCTTGGCCCACTGTTATCATATTGATCTTATGTCACTATCTTGTCATTTTGTCTTCTTGTCCAACTATCCACTTATTGTGCTACTGTGTTCATCACTGTCTCCATCTTGACCTACTGTCTCCATTTCACAATGCTGTCTCTATCTTGATGCACTGTCTACACCTTGCCCTACTGTCTCCATCTTGCCCTGCTGTCTCCTTCTTGCCCTACTGTCTCCATCTTGTCCTACTGTCTCCATCTTTCCCTACTGTCTCCATCTTGCCCTGCTGTCTCCATCTTGCCCTGCTGTCTCCTTCTTGTCCTACTGTCTCCATCTGGTCCTACTGTCTCCATCTTGCCCTACTGTCTCCATCTTATCCTACTGTCTCCATCTTGCCCTACTGTCTGCATCTTTCCCTACTGTCTCCATCTTGCCCTACTGTCTCCATCTTGTCCTACTGTCTCCATCTTGTCCTAATGTCTCTATCTTGCCCTACTGTCTCCATCTTGCCCTGCTGTCTCCATCTTGCCCTGCTGTCTCCTTCTTGTCCTACTGTCTCCATCTGGTCCTACTGTCTCCATCTTGCCCTACTGTCTCCATCTTGTCCTACTGTCTCCATCTTGCCCTACTGTCTGCATCTTTCCCTACTGTCTCCATCTTGCCCTACTGTCTCCATCTTGTCCTACTGTCTCCATCTTGTCCTAATGTCTCTATCTTGCCCTACTGTCTCCATCTTGCCCTACTGTCTCCATCTTGTCCTACTGTCTCCATCTTGTCCTAATGTCTCTATCTTGCCCTACTGTCCCCATCTTGCCCTACTGTCCCCATCTTGCCCTACTGTCTCCATCTTGTCCTAATGTCTCCCTCTTGCCCTACTGTCCCCATCTTGCCCTACTGTCTCCCTCTTGCCCTACTGTCTCCATCTTGCCCTACTGTCTCCATCTTGCCCTACTGTCTCCATCTTGCCCTACTGTCTCCATCTTGCCCTACTGTCTCCATCTTGCCCTATTGTCTCCATCTTGCCCTACTGTCTCCATCTTGCCCTACCGTCTCAATCTGGCCTTGCTGTCTCCATCTTGTCCTCCTAAAACTATCTCCTTTACTGTCACCATCTAGATGCTGTCTCTATTTTGCACTACTGTTACCATGTTGCTCTGGTGTCTCCCTTTGGCCTCACTACCCCACTGTCTCTTCATGCCCTCTGTTATTAGGGGGGAATGCAGAGCACTAGCAATACACAATTCAGACAATAATTCACTGGAAGGGTTGAATCCCAATTATCTCCCAGTAGCCCTTTTTTATAGGGGGATACACATCGGGTAAGTTTACCATTTTCGAGTACCAAATCCGTGTGCCAAAACCCTACACGTTGGTGCCGTGCCAGTCCCGAGTAACCCCCGGCTGATCCCCTGTAACTCGCCTTCATTTTATCGCCGCACTAAATGTTTCTAAAGACTCCTCGTGCATCTGCCCTGTGTTTAATTGCCCTGTCAGCTATCTTTGCTGATGAGCGATTAGCTTGATTTGGGATTAGATGCCGCGTGGGTTCTGGGTATTTATTTACAGAAGGAAGCTGTTTTCTCGTGCGCACCAAATGTTATCTTTACTGCATCTGCCGCCGCCGTTCCACCCGTATTTTGTTTTTTTAGGCATAAAATTTGCTCATTTGGAAAAGCATTAAAGGGTTTGTATCAAGCTGTTTTACTCTATGGGTCTCTGTCATTGCACCCAGTGGGCTTGGCTTGAACCTTTGCCTGTCCCTATGGGATATACATCCTTTACATAGACCCTATATACTGTATATATATATATATATATATATATATATATGTATACAGGTATGGGATCCTTTATCCGGAAACCCATTATCCAGAAAGCTCCGTATTATGGAAGGCCCGTCTCCCATAGACTCCATTTTAATCAAATAATACAGAATTTTAAAACTGATTTTCTATTTCTCTGTAATAATAAAACAGTACCTGTACTTGATCCCAACTAAGATATAATTACCCCTTATTGGGGCAGAACAGCCCTATTGGGTTTATTTAATGGTTAAATGATTCCCTTTTCTTTGTAATAATAAAACAGTACCTGTACTTGATCCCAACTAAGATATAATTACCCCTTATTGGGGGCAGAACAGCCCTATTGGGTTTATTTCATGGTTAAATGATTCCCTTTTCTCTGTAATAATAAAACAGTACCTGTACTTGATCCCAACTAAGATATAATTACCCCTTATTGGGGGCAGAACAGCCCTATTGGGTTAATTTAATGGTTAAATGATTCCCTTTTCTCTGTAATAATAAAACAGTACCTGTACTTGATCCCAACTAAGATATAATTACCCCTTATTGGGGGCAGAACAGCCCTATTGGGTTTATTTCATGGTTAAATGATTCCCTTTTCTTTGTAATAATAAAACAGTACCTGTACTTGATCCCAACTAAGATATAATTACCCCTTATTGGGGGCAGAACAGCCCTATTGGGTTATTTAATGGTTAAATGATTCCCTTTTCTCTGTAATAATAAAACAGTACCTGTACTTGATCCCAACTAAGATATAATTACCCCTTATTGGGGCAGAACAGCCCTATTGGGTTTATTTCATGGTTAAATGATTCCCTTTTCTCTGTAATAATAAAACAGTACCTGTACTTGATCCCAACTAAGATATAATTACCCCTTATTGGGGCAGAACAACCCTATTGGGTTTAATTAATGGTTTATAGATTTTTAGTAGACTTAAGGTATGGTGATCTAAATTACAGAAAGACCCCTTATCCGGAATACCCTTGGTCCTGAGCATTCTGGATAACTGGTCCTATACCTGTATATATATTTATATTGGGTCTATATCAAGAAAGTATTCCCATAGAGGGAATACATCAAGCCAAGCCCACTGGGTGCAATGACAGAGACCCATGGAATAAAATCTAGCAGCTTGATATTATATCTGTATATATATATATATATATATATATATATATATATATATATATATATAGTGCTCTAATAGCAGCGGTGTGTTTATAGGTCAATCAATCCCCCCTAGGCACTAAGTAGACTAATCTCAGAGTATTCCCTGTATATACAGGATATTTCCTGCAGTACAAACATGACCAGAACCTGTCAGACGCTGCGGCAACATCATGGCTTCTCTCTCCATCTCTGGTTGGGCAGACAAGGCTGCTAAACGGACAATTATGGCTCTTTGTGTATAATGAAAGGTAATAGGGATTTGGAGAGGCAGAATAACAGCAGCAATGAGCTTGTAGCCACTTGAAATGTAATAGAGGAACAGGAACATTATGTCAGGTATAGGGACAGGGGCAGCGGGAAAGTACAGATGGAGAGGGTTGTTTGTCAGACTGGGTAACCTAGACAGAATACAGGGTTAGTTATTAGAGAAATACTGTAATTAGCACTGCTGCTTCCAATGGGGATCAGGTAGGATCTGTGCCACTGTGACAGAATGCTCTGTTATACAGATAGCTAGAATCTCAGCCATAAAGCAGGGCAGGACTGCTGCTTACAATGGGGGGATCAGATAGGATCTGTGCCACTGTGACAGAATGCTCTGTTATACAGATAGCTAGAATCTCAGCCATAAAGCAGGGCAGGACTGCTGCTTACAATGGGGGGGGATCAGATAGGATCTGTGCCACTGTGACAGAATGCTCTGTTATACAGATAGCTAGAATCTCAGCCATAAAGCAGGGCAGGACTGCTGCTTACAATGGGGGGGATCAGATAGGATCTGTGCCACTGTGACAGAATGCTCTGTTATACAGATAGCTAGAATCTCAGCCATAAAGCAGGGCAGGACTGCTGCTTACAATGGGGGGATCAGATAGGATCTGTGCCACTGTGACGGAATGCTCTGTTATACAGATAGCTAGAATCTCAGCCATAAAGCAGGGCAGGACTGCTGCTTACAATGGGGGGGATAGGATCTGTGCCACTGTGACAGAATGCTCTGTTATACAGATAGCTAGAATCTCAGCCATAAAGCAGGGCAGGACTGCTGCTTCCAATGGGGATCAGATAGGATCTGTGCCACTGTGACAGAATGCTCTGTTATACAGATAGCTAGAATCTCAGCCATAAAGCAGGGCAGGACTGCTGCTTCCAATGGGGATCAGATAGGATCTGTGCCACTGTGACAGAATGCTCTGTTATACAGATAGCTAGAATCTCAGCCATAAAGCAGGGCAGGACTGCTGCTTACAATGGGGGGATCAGATAGGATCTGTGCCACTGTGACAGAATGCTCTGTTATACAGATAGCTAGAATCTCAGCCATAAAGCAGGGCAGGACTGCTGCTTCCAATGGGGATCAGATAGGATCTGTGCCACTGTGACAGAATGCTCTGTTATACAGATAGCTAGAATCTCAGCCATAAAGCAGGGCAGGACTGCTGCTTCCAATGGGGATCAGGTAGGATCTGTGCCACTGTGACAGAATGCTCTGTTATACAGATAGCTAGAATCTCAGCCATAAAGCAGGGCAGGACTGCTGCTTCCAATGGGGATCAGGTAGGATCTGTGCCACTGTGACAGAATGCTTTGTTATACAGATAGCTAGAATCTCAGCCATAAAGCAGGGCAGGACTGCTGCTTCCAATGGGGATCAGGTAGGATCTGTGCCACTGTGACAGAATGCTCTGTTATACAGATAGCTAGAATCTCAGCCATAAAGCAGGGCAGGACTGCTGCTTCCAATGGGGATCAGGTAGGATCTGTGCCACTGTGACAGAATGCTCTGTTATACAGATAGCTAGAATCTCAGCCATAAAGCAGGGCAGGACTGCTGCTTACAATGGGGGGATCAGATAGGATCTGTGCCACTGTGACAGAATGCTCTGTTATACAGATAGCTAGAATCTCAGCCATAAAGCAGGGCAGGACTGCTGCTTACAATGGGGGGGGGATCAGATAGGATCTGTGCCACTGTGACAGAATGCTCTGTTATACAGATAGCTAGAATCTCAGCCATAAAGCAGGGCAGGACTGCTGCTTACAATGGGGGGATCAGATAGGATCTGTGCCACTGTGACAGAATGCTCTGTTATACAGATAGCTAGAATCTCAGCCATAAAGCAGGGCAGGACTGCTGCTTACAATGGGGGGATCAGATAGATCTGTGCCACTGTGACAGAATGGCTCTGTTATACAGATAGCTAGAATCTCAGCCATAAAGCAGGGCAGGACTGCTGCTTACAATGGGGGGATCAGATAGGATCTGTGCCACTGTGACAGAATGCTCTGTTATACAGATAGGCTAGAATCTCAGCCATAAAGCAGGGCAGGACTGCTGCTTACAATGGGGGGATCAGATAGGACTGTGCCACTGTGACAGAATGCTCTGTTTATACAGATAGCTAGAATCTCAGCCATAAAGCAGGGCAGGACTGCTGCTTACAATGGGGGGATCAGATAGGATCTGTGCCACTGTGACAGAATGCTCTGTTATACAGATAGCTAGAATCTCAGCCATAAAGCAGGGCAGGACTGCTGCTTACAATGGGGGGATCAGATAGGATCTGTGCCACTGTGACAGAATGCTCTGTTATACAGATAGCTAGAATCTCAGCCATAAAGCAGGGCAGGACTGCTGCTTACAATTTCTTCTGTAATGTCCAGTTTTGGGAAGCCGTTTCCTACCCGAGAGCTGGCCGGCCGGTCGCACTGCAGCAGCAGCAGAAGAAGAGTTAAAAAGAAAACAACAAAATCCCATTGAAGAGCCAGTGATTTTGAGAGCAAAGCCCCTTTCGGGCTGCACATAAGCGGCAGAGCTATTATCGGCCACTCTCGCTGTCAGACAGGGCTGAAATCAGAGAGCATAGCAGGGAGATTACAATGGGGAGCTGAGGAGGAGGAGGAGGAGGAAGAGCAGACGGAATCTCAGACAGTTGCATTTAAAAGAAAAAAAACCTGCGAGATGATTCTCCACTTCACAAACAAATCTGGGGAGGTTCCTGCTGGTTTCTACATGAGGGCGAGCGGGGCAACTTGTTCTGGGATTCTGGCAGCATCGGGCCCCAATTCCATCTGATATTATAGATATACAGGGATATACATTACAGTCCTCCTGGAACACATCTGCCCCATTAAGGGGGTTCGTCACCTTTGGGTTATCTTTGAGTATGATGTAGATAGTAATATTCTGAGACAGTTTGCAATTGGTCTTCATTTTTTATTATTTGTAGTTTTTTAGTTATTTCACTTTTTGTGCAGCAGCTATCTGGTTGCTAGGGGTCCAAATTACCTTAGCGACCACGGAGTGGTTTGAATGAGAGGGTAGTAAATGAATAGGAAAGGGACTGCATAGGAAAACAGGTTATAAAAAGTAACAATAACGATAAAACTGGAGCCTCACAGAGCAATAGGTTTTGGCTGCCGGGGTCAGTGACCCCCATTTGAAAGTTGCAAATAGATCAAAAACTATAAGGCATTAATAATGAAGACCAATTGAAAAGTTGCTCAGACCAGGCAATTGTAGAACATACTAAATGTAAACGTAAAGGTGAACCACCCCTTTAAAACTACAGGGATATTCAAAATTCTGCATTGGTCTAAGCCCCGCCCTCTTCTCCAAACCCACCCCCGAGGGGACAGTTCTTCATAAACAGTATCGAGCATGCATCTATTGGGCACGAGGCCCATTACCCCTGATATTGCCCCTGTCTGTGTTGTTTGCAGAAATGATATAACTGGCAGTGGCGTAACGAGTAGGTGCCTTCTCGTTACGCCACTGACAGTTATATCATTTTTGTAGCTGAAACTCCAACCATTGGCTGGAGCCAGCTATGAAAGCACTGTCTCCACCTACTGGTTAGAAGAGGTTCAAGCATTATGGCAGCTGATTGTCATAAGGTAGCTGTGGAACTACAACTCCCAGCATCCCCTGGGAGACTTCTGCCACAGCTGGAGGCCTCAGATGCCCTGGGGTGCTGAGGTTAAGGAATATTTCACAATAAAGAAAGAACTCAGAGACTGGTATCAGCGTCGGAACAAAGGAGCAGATTCTGCACTTCAATGTTCTGGATTCTCGTCTTTAGAAGCCCGGAACAATCTGGGTTCCCTTTTCCCATTAATGGAGCCTTTAATTCCATGCGTTAATTGCTTATTTGATCAGACAAAAGGTGTTATGAATAGAAGTCATTTCGGCGTCTGATTAGCGCAGCTGCCTGTGCGACTCAGGAAAGCTCCGGCAATTCCATTATAGAGAGTACAAAGTGCTCGGGGGCGGATAGACGGGGCCCCCCAGCTCTTCCTCAAGTGACGTTTGGGCGGCGCCATTTTAACAGTTTCGGTTCCTGCAGTTACCCCAAAATTCCCAAAGGTGCAAAAGAAAGTGGGGGAGTATAGTGGCTCTGCTGGTCTGGGCCTAAATCATCCCACCTCTTATGGGGGGGGGGGTAAATGGGTAAAGGGCAAATTTCTCTTTGAATATAATATATATACAGATGCTGTATGCTTTGCGCCATGTGTGCGATCCCAGCCACTAGCTCCACCCCCAGGGTGTGACCTTACCTTTCAGGTAGGTTTGTTGCTGATAACATGTGGTTGGGGTGAAGTAAAGGTAAAAACGAAGTTAGTTTTATCTGAAAATGTAAATGTAAAAACGCTGCTCTGAGTCCTCTATCAAAAGATACAGGATTTTTTTGTCTCCTTTTGTGTCACATGTTCTTCTGTGTCAGACTTCCTGCTCTCAGAAAAAATCCAGCTTAGTTTGCTCCTGTCTCCCCCTCCCGTCTCCTGCTCCGCTTCCATCAGAATTCACTCCCCACTCCCATCAGAATTCGCTACCAGCCAGAGCTGCAGCACAGAAGCTACTGAGACCAAGCTAAAATGTTGGCTGCTATCTTAAACAGGGAAATTCTTAGGCTGTTTACTCAGATAGGGTAAAGCTTTCTGTCCCACATTTCCTTACTGTAACCATACTGCCCAACTGTCTCCAACTTGCCCTACTGTCTCCATCTTGCCCTACTGTCCCCATCTTGCCCTACTGTCCCCATCTTGCCCTACTGTCTCCATCTTGCCCTACTGTCTCCATCTTGCCCTACTGTCTCCATCTTGTCCTACTGTCTCCATCTTGCCCTACTGTCCCCATCTTGCCCTACTGTCTCCATCTTGCCCTACTGTCTCCATCTTGCCCTACTGTCTCCATCTTGCCCTACTGTCTCCATCTTGCCCTACTGTCCCCATCTTGCCCTACTGTCTCCATCTTTTCCTGCTGTCTCCATTTTATCCTACTTTCTCCATTTTGTCCTACTGTCTCCATTTTGTCCTACTGTCTCCTTCTTGCCCTACTGTCTCCATCTTGCCCTACTGACCCCATCTTGCCCTACTGTCTCCATCATGCCCTACTGTCTCCATCTTGCCCTACTGTCTCCATCTTGTCCTACTGTCTCCATCTTGCCCTACTGTCCCCATCTTGCCCTACTATCTCCATCTTGCCCTACTATCTCCATCTTGCCCTACTGTCTCCATCTTGCCTACTCTCCCCATCTTGTCCTACTGTCTCCGTCTTGCCCTACTGTCCCCATCTTGTCCTACTGTCTCCATCTTGCCCTACTGTCTCCATCTTGCCCTACTGTCTCCATCTTGCCCTACTGTCCCCGTCTATGCCCTACTGTCTCCGTCTTGCCCTACTGTCTCCGTCTTGACCTACTGTCTCCGTCTTGCCCTACTGTCTCCATCTTGCCCTACTGTTTCCATCTTGCCCTACTGTCCCCGTCTATGCCCTACTGTCTCCGTCTTGCCCTACTGTCTCCGTCTTGACCTACTGTCTCCATCTTGCCCTACTGTCTCCATCATGCCCTACTGTCTCCATCTTGCCCTACTGTCTCCATCTTGTCCTACTGTCTCCATCTTGCCCTACTGTCCCCATCTTGCCCTACTATCTCCATCTTGCCCTACTATCTCCATCTTGCCCTACTGTCTCCATCTTGCCTACTCTCCCCATCTTGTCCTACTGTCTCCGTCTTGCCCTACTGTCCCCATCTTGTCCTACTGTCTCCATCTTGCCCTACTGTCTCCATCTTGCCCTACTGTCTCCATCTTGCCCTACTGTCCCCGTCTATGCCCTACTGTCTCCGTCTTGCCCTACTGTCTCCGTCTTGACCTACTGTCTCCGTCTTGCCCTACTGTCCCCATCTTGCCCTACTGTCTCCATCTTGCCCTACTGTCTCCATCTTGCCCTACTGTCTCCATCTTGCCCTACTGTCTCCATCTTGCCCTGCTGTCTCCATCTTGTCCTACTGTCTCCATCTTGTCCTACTGTCTCCATATTGCCCTGCTGTCTCCATCTTGTTATGCTACTGTCATCATCTTCCTCAGTAAGGCTGATCAGCAGCAGAGAAGGTGAGGACATTTCGGACCCTAGCTGCTGATTAAATGGCTAGGCTGGCAACTCTAGGAAAGGCTGAGTTGGACTTGCTTTGCATTTTGTACTGTAGATTTACACTTCCCTGCAATACTGGGAACATTGAGTGCATCCATAAGGCTAGAGAGGCACCAACAGAACCATGCTGCCTCCTGCTGAATGGGACATGAGCTCTTCTGCACTGAAATGAATAAAAGGAAAAAAAGTCTCCCTTTGGTGGTTCTTCACCGCCCTTTGAGAATATGCACTATGGCTGCACCAATTAAAAAGTGTCCCGGTGGAGAAACTTCCCCCCGTGCCAGTTAATATTCTGTGGTTGCTTTTCAGCCCTTTTTATTTGATCCTTAAGATGAGAAATAAAAGAGAGCTATAGAGTCACGTCTCTCCTGTACCGAGTAAGAAATGCTGAAGCCTTCTGGGTATTGGAAGTGTGAAACATGTTAAACAAGCCCGGCACCTGCGGCAGATGAAGGTGCCACCCGCTTTGCATGGGTGCCCAGGATAAATCCGGAGACATGGCTTTACAGGCCCACGAGAGACCGGGCTTTGGATCCTGGGAGTGATCAAAGAGCGAGCTTTGCACAAGTCTCTTCCTTCTTGTCTCCCAGCGCCGCTTTCTCCAAAGAACATTCTGCTCCCGAGGCTTCTGTCGGAGGCCACAGACTTCCCCGCACATTAAAAGCATCTCATCTGCAACTCCGAGCTTGTGATGTTTTATGGAAGCACCAGGCTCTCTCGGTAATGGAGGCGCCTGAACAAGTGCATTCAGGGAGAAGAACGCCTTATTGTGCTTAGCGCTATATTGGGTCTTCTCGCTCAGCCCCATCCCCATAGTTGCCCGTCCCCTTACCCTTCAGGTTCCAGAAGGATCGGAAAGAAACTCTACTAAACATCAGAGGAACATGGAGGAGCAGGAAGAAGAAAGTCTCCCCCCCGAGTCATTTGTCAGAGATGATCCCTGCGTGTTTGTGAAGCCCAGAGCCTCCTCTCCTGGTACCTGTCTCGCGTTGCCTTTCTAGGGTGACAGAGCAGGTCCGTACGTTCTGATCTTCCCGCTCCCGGTCTGACAGCCGAGAGCTGCACTTGCTGATCCTCCTGATATCAGGTGTCACTTGGCTCCAAGTTCTGAAGTAGCAAAAAAAATGACATTTAGAAAGAGCAGAAACAGTAAATGTTACTTTCTGCACTTGATATGGGGTTGGGAATGGTTGTCTTGCCTTTGCGCTGAGCTTTACTGGCCCAGCCGGATACACTGGGATAGACTGGTGGTTCCAGGATTTTTTTGTCTCCTCCTGTGTATCCAGTATTAATTCCCAGTACTCTTGTTTCCCCTACTTACTCTAGGCCCCTCCAGGAATTTTACTGCAGGACCTTCTATCCAATAACAGCCTAATGTTATTTTGTCCAATCACAGTAGGGTATGCTCTTGAGCATGGATACCATGACAGTGCCATGGCTCTTCTTCCTTACTCTAGGGCCCTCCAGAAATGTCTCAGTGGGACCTCCTATCCAATAACAGCCCAGTGTTCTTGTGTCCTATCACAGTATGGTGTGCTCTTGACCATGGTGACCATGACAGTACCAAGGCTCTTCCGTTTTACTTTAGGCCCTTTATAGAATATAACAGTGGAACCTTCTATCCAACAATAGCCTGGTGTGCTTCTCAGCTGTTGCTGCTGTCCTATTTCAGTATGGTGTGATCTTGACCATGGTGATCATCCAATAACAGCCTGGGGGGCTTCTGTCCTATCACAGTATGGTGTGCTCTTGACCATGGTGACCATGACAGTACCATGGCTCTTCCTTTTTACTTTAGGCCCTTTATAGAATATAGCAGTGGAACCTTCTACCCAACAATAGCCTGGTGTCCTATCTCATTATGGTGTGATCTTGACCATGGTGATCATC